>NW_021963722.1:0-59112 GCF_901765095.1 Microcaecilia unicolor | reverse complement strand
AGCTTTTGCCTCCCTATATGTGGTCATGTGCTGCCGGAAACTCCTCAGTATGTTCTCTATCTCAGCAGGTGGTGGTCACACACAGCAGCAGCTCTGGCTAGGTCTCCAAGCCTAATTTTTAGGTTTTGTTGAGTACCTGGGGTTGAGGGCTCTTCTTGAGCAAGTGCAAACCTGGTGGCGCCAGGTCCCTCCTTTTCTCCCACCTCCCGCTGGCTCCGTTAAAAAAAAAAAAATTTTTTTGGACGTCCTTAAAGGCGTTTATTTAGACGTTTATTTAAACGTTTATTGCAGCTACTCACTGGGACACCAGGTCGTTACAGCTCGGAGCGAGAAGCAGGTAATTTTTACCTTTTTATAGCGGGCAGGGGGTTCCCCGATTGATCTCCACGTGGCCTATGGCGTCGGAGGGCGAGGGCGCGAAGAATCGCTCCCCGGACCGCGTGTGCGCTTCTAGCGGGGATGCGGGGGTCTTAGTCTGATTCGCCCTTGTTGGGTGTCAGTTCGGAGGCCAGTCAGTGTCCCGGGTCTTCCTCCGGTGCGGCGGTTTTTCCCGCCATAAACGCCCATCCCCCGCTGCTCGCCTCCGCCATCTTGTCCGGCCATTCTGCTCGGACGGCTTTTTCTTGGGCCGCCCTTGAGCTGGGAGAAGTTAATGCAATGGCCGCCCTTGATTTGGGCGACGGCAAAAAAGCGGCTAAAGTTAAGCGCCGTTCTTCCCGCGCGGCTCCTTCGCGGAGTGTCGCGCTGGACGCCATCTTGGATGCACAGCATGTTTCTCCCCCGCTCTTGCGAGCGCCGGTTGAGGGTGCGTCTAGGGCTGTGGCCCAGGCTGCTGAAATGCACAGTCTGGGGAGTTTCTCCCCCGAGTTTATTTTGCTGCTGCATCAGGCCTTCCTTATGCAAAACGCTGCCCCTTCTCCCTTGTCCGATAAAGGGGTTGAGGCCCCCGGAAGTAAACGCCCTCGGGTGGATTCCCAGGCCTTAGAGGACTCTGTTTCCTCTGATGTACAGTGGTGGAAATAAGTATTTGATCCCTTGCTTATTTTGTAAGTTTGCCCACTGACAAAGACATGAGCAGCCCATAATTGAAGGGTAGGTTATTGGTAACAGTGAGAGATAGCACATCACAAATTAAATCCGGAAAATCACATTGTGGAAAGTATATGAATTTATTTGCATTCTGCAGAGGGAAATAAGTATTTAATCCCTCTGGCAAACAAGACCTAATACTTGGTGGCAAAACCCTTGTTGGCAAGCACAGCGGTCAGACGTCTTCTGTAGTTGATGATGAGGTTTGCACACATGTCAGGAGGAATTTTGGTCCACTCCTCTTTGCAGATCATCTCTAAATCATTAAGAGTTTTGGGCTGTCGCTTGGCAACTCGCAGCTTCAGCTCCCTCCATAAGTTTTCAATGGGATTAAGGTCTGGTGACTGGCTAGGCCACTCCATGACCCTAATGTGCTTCTTCCTGAGCCACTCCTTTGTTGCCTTGGCTGTATGTTTTGGGTCATTGTCGTGCTGGAAGACCCAGCCACGACCCATTTTTAAGGCCCTGGCGGAGGGAAGGAGGTTGTCACTCAGAATTACGGTACATGGCCCCATCCATTCTCCCATTGATGCGGTGAAGTAGTCCTGTGCCCTTAGCAGAGAAACACCCCCAAAACATAACATTTCCACCTCCATGCTTGACAGTGGGGACGGTGTTCTTTGGGTCATAGGCAGCATTTCTCTTCCTCCAAACACGGCGAGTTGAGTTCATGCCAAAGAGCTCAATTTTTGTCTCATCTGACCACAGCACCTTCTCCCAATCACTCTCGGCATCATCCAGGTGTTCAGTGGCAAACTTCAGACGGGCCGTCACATGTGCCTTCCGGAGCAGGGGGACCTTGCGGGCACTGCAGGATTGCAATCCGTTATGTCGTAATGTGTTACCAATGGTTTTCGTGGTGACAGTGGTCCCAGCTGCCTTGAGATCATTGACAAGTTCCCCCCTTGTAGTTGTAGGCTGATTTCTAACCTTCCTCATGATCAAGGATACCCCACGAGGTGAGATGTTGCGTGGAGTCCCAGATCTTTGTCGATTGACAGTCATTTTGTACTTCTTCCATTTTCTTACTATGGCACCAACAGTTGTCTCCTTCTCGCCCAGCGTCTTACTGATGGTTTTGTAGCCCATTCCAGCCTTGTGCAGGTGTATGATCTTGTCCCTGACATCCTTAGACAGCTCCTTGCTCTTGGCCATTTTGTAGAGGTTAGAGTCTGACTGATTCACTGAGTCTGTGGACAGGTGTCTTTCATACAGGTGACCATTGCCGACAGCTGTCTGTCATGCAGGTAACGAGTTGATTTGGAGCATCTACCTGGTCTGTAGGGGCCAGATCTCTTACTGGTTGGTGGGGGATCAAATACTTATTTCCCTCTGCAGAATGCAAATAAATTCATATACTTTCCACAATGTGATTTTCCGGATTTAATTTGTGATGTGCTATCTCTCACTGTTACCAATAACCTACCCTTCAATTATGGGCTGCTCATGTCTTTGTCAGTGGGCAAACTTACAAAATCAGCAAGGGATCAAATACTTATTTCCACCACTGTAGATGAGGGCAGCGTATCTGAGTTCTCCCAACGGTCCTTTGGGGATTCCTTGGAGGAGACGGATTCCCGCTCGGATGGAGCGGATGACCCCTCTGCAGCGCGGATCTTTCGCTCAGAGGATTTGCCCAACCTGTTAGTGCAGGCCATGAGCATTTTGAAGATTTCCTCTCCAGAGGACGTCTGTCCCTCAGCCCCTGTTGGCTCCGCCATTATGCTGGGGACGAAGCGCCCGCCTAGAACCTTCCACGTGCATGATGCCATGCACACCTTAATTTCGGCTCAATGGGATGTCCCGGAAGCGAGCCTCAAAGTGGCTAGGGCTATGTCCCGCCTCTATCCTTTGCCTGAAAGTGAACGTGAGGCCTTTATTTGGCCTACCGTGGATTCTTTAATCACTGCGGTGACTAAGAAAACGGCGTTGCCGGTGGAAGGTGGCACGGCCCTAAAGGACGCCCAAGACAGAAGATTGGAAGCGGCTTTAAGGTCGTCCTTCGAGGCGGCTGCCTTAAGTTTGCAGGCCTCAGTTTGCGGCTCCTATGTCGCCAGGGCGTGCCTGACGATTGTGCAGCGGGCTTCCCCCTCGGATCCTTCCTTGAGGGCTGACTGGCCGGCCCTGGAATCGGGCTTGGCTTATTTGGCAGACTTACTGTATGATGTCTTGAGAGCCTCGGCTAAAGGTATGGCTCAGACAGTCTCTGCGCGGCGCTGGCTTTGGCTGAAACATTGGTCTGCGGACCACGCCTCTAAGTCCCGCCTGGCTAAGTTGCCTTTTAAAGGCAAGCTGCTCTTTGGGGTCGAGCTGGACAAAATCGTGACCGATCTCGGCACGTCTAAGGGCAAGAGGTTACCAGAGGTCAGGGCTCGGGCCAGTGCTCGCCCCGGTATCTCCAGAGGACGGTTTCAAGAAGCCCGTCGGTACCGCCCGGGCAAGTCGGGCTCCTTTGCCCCCTCTTCCTTCAAAAGGAACTTCTCCCCCAAGCAGCATTCCTTTCGCAGAGACCGCCGTCCCAGAGGTACGCCCTCCGGTCCTCCCCCAGGGTCTCGTACCCAATGACGGGGTCCTGGTCCATGGCCCAGTGCAGATTGGAGGACGCCTGTCCTCGTTTCTGGGCGAGTGGACCAACGTAACTTCAGACGCTTGGGTGCTGGACGTCATCAGAGACGGCTACAAGTTAGAGTTCTGCCGACCCTTAAGAGACGGGTTTGTACTCTCTCCCTGCAAGTCTCCGGTCAAAGCTGTGGCAGTGCAGCAGACCTTGGACAACCTGATCCGCCTGGGTGCGGTCGTTCCGGTGCCAGAAAATCAGATTGGCAAGGGACGTTACTCCATTTACTTTGTGGTACCAAAGAAAGGAGGTTCTGTCCGGCCTATCCTCGACCTCAAAGGGGTCAATCGGGCCTTGAAAGTGCGGCACTTTCGCATGGAGACTCTCCGCTGTGTTATAGCGGCAGTGAAGGCAGGAGAGTTCTTGGCTTCCTTGGACATTAAGGAAGCGTACCTGCATATTCCCATCTGGCCTCCTCATCAACGCTTTCTGCGTTTTGCAGTCCTGGGCCGACACTTCCAGTTCAGAGCCCCCCCTTTCGGGTTGGCTACTGCTTCCCGGACCTTCTCCAAAGTAATGGTGGTCATCGCGGCCTTCCTGCGAAAGGAAGGAGTACAAGTCCATCCTTATCTGGACGACTGGTTGATCCGAGCCCCCTCTTATGCAGAGTGCGGCAAAGCTGTGGACCGGGTGGTTGCTCTTTTGAGCTCCCTGGGGTGGATCATCAACTGGGAGAAGAGCCAGCTGCGCCCGACTCAGTCCCTGGAGTATCTGGGAGTTCGATTCGACACCCAAGTGGGCAGAGTGTTCCTGCCAGACAATCGGATTGTCAAGCTTCAGGCTCAGGTGGACCAGTTCCTAGTAGCCTCTCCTCTTCGGGCTTGGGATTATGTGCAGCTGTTGGGCTCTATGACGGCCACGATGGAAGTAGTGCCCTGGGCCAGGGCTCATATGAGACCACTACAACACTCTCTGCTGCAGCGCTGGACTCCGATGTCGGAGGATTATGCTGTGCGCCTTCCCTTGGACCCAGCAGTGCGCAAGGCGCTGAGCTGGTGAATGCAGACAGACAAGTTGTCTGCAGGAATGCCTCTGGTGACCCCGGAGTGGATTGTCGTCACGACGGACGCCTCTTTGTCGGGCTGGGGAGCCCACTGCTTGGGAAGGACAGCACAGGGGCTCTGGTCTCCTGCAGAGGCAAAGTGGTCTATCAACCTCCTGTAACTCAGAGCCATTCGGTTGGCGTTTTTGGAGTTCATCCCGGTACTGGCGTTGAAGCCAGTACGGGTCCTGTCGGACAATGCCACGGCTGTGGCCTATGTCAACCGCCAGGGAGGTACCAAGAGCGCCCCTCTAGCCAAGGAGGCCATGAATCTATGCCAGTGGGCGGAAGCGAACCTGGAACAGCTGTCAGCGGCCCACATTGCCGGAGTCATGAATGTCAAGGCGGACTTTCTCAGTCGCCATACCTTGGAGCCCGGAGAGTGGTAGCTATCTGCTCAGGCGTTCTTGGACATCACGAAGCGCTGGGGCCAGCCGAGCCTAGATCTGATGGCGTCATCGGCCAATTGCCAAGTGCTGCGCTTTTTCAGCAGAGGACGGGACCCTCGATCCCTGGGAGTAGATGCTCTTCTCCAGCAGTGGCCGGACTGGCCCAGACGTCCCTGGTATGCGGACTTGATCAGGCTCTCAGTCGACGATCCTCTGCGGCTGCCAGTGGAGCAGGGCCTGTTACATCAGGGTCCCGTGGTGATGGAGGATCCCTCCCCCTTTGGTCTTACGGCCTGGCTATTGAGCGGCAGCGTCTGAGAAAGAAGGGCTTCTCAGACAAGGTCATCGCCACTATGCTGAGAGCGAGGAAGCGCTCTACTTCTACTGCTTACGCCAGGGTTTGGCGTATCTTTGCAGCGTGGTGTGAAGCAGGCTCACTTTCTCCCTTCACTGCTCCAATTTCTTCAGTGTTGGCGTTCCTGCAAGAAGGTCTGGAGAAAGGCCTGTCGCTCAGTTCCCTTAAAGTCCAGGTAGCGGCTCTGGCTTGCTTCAGGGGCTGCCTGAAGGGTGCTTCCCTGGCTTCGCAGCCAGATGTGGTGCGCTTTCTCAAGGCAGTTAATCACCTGCGCCCTCCTCTGCACTCAGTGGTGCCTGCGTGGAATCTCAGCCTGGTGCTAAGAGCATTGCAGAAGCCGCCTTTTGAACCCTTGTCGAGGGCATCTCTGAAAGACCTGACGTTGAAAGCAGTCTTTTTGGTGGCTATCACTTCAGCCAGAAGAGTTTCCGAGCTCCAGGCACTCTCATGTCGAGAGCCCTTTCTGCAGTTCACGGAGGCAGGAGTGTCTATTCGCACAGTGCCTTCCTTCCTGCCCAAGATTGTTTCTCGCTTCCATGTGAATCAGCAGCTCTGTCTCCCTTCCTTTCGTAGGGAGGACTACCCAGAGGAATACTCTGCTCTCAAATATCTGGATGTGAGACGTGTCATCATCAGATACTTGGAAGTGACCAATGATTTCCGGAAATCGGATCATCTGTTTGTCCTGTTTGCAGGTCCTCGTAAGGGTCTGCAGGCTGCTAAGCCTACAGTGGCAAGATGGGTCAAGGAAGCCATTGCAGCGGCTTATGTGGCCGCGGGGAAGGTGCCGCCTATCCAGCTGAAGGCTCACTCCACTAGAGCTCAGGCGGCCTCAATGGCAGAGGCTGGGTCCGTCTCCTTGGAAGAGATTTGCAAGGCGGCAACTTGGGCTTCGGCCCATACCTTCTCCAGGCATTACCGCTTGACTGTGGCTGCTCGGGCGGAGGCCCGGTTTGGAGCTTCAGTGTTGAGGTCAGGGATTTCAATGTCCCGCCCTGGGTGAGTACTGCTTCGGTACATCCCACCAGTCTATGGATTGATCAGCATGATGATATGGAAGGTAAAATTATGTATCATACCTGATAATTTTCTTTCCATTAATCATAGCTGATCAATCCATAGCCCCTCCCAGATATCTGTACTGTTTATATTCTGGTTGCATTTCAGGTTCAAGTTTAGTCTTCAGTTCCTGTTCAGGAGGACTTCGTGTTCAAGTTTTTCAATTAATTCTTCAAGAGTTGAGACGAATTTGTGTTACAGTGAGCTGCTGCATTCCTCTCCCCTCCGTTTTACGGGGCTGGATTGAGATTTAAATTCTGCCGGCGCTCCCTCCCGCTTCGTGCGGCAGTAGGGCAGCTTTGTACCCCTCCCGCTTCGGCGGTGTTAGGGTCAGTCAGCTCCTGTTGCGGTTGCAGGATAAGCCAGATCCCCCCGCATCGGCGGGTGTGGTGTCCCTCCCCCGCTCCGCGGGGATGAGCTGGACGGATTCCCCTCCCCCACTTGTGTGGGGATGAGCTGGGTTAATTCCCCTCCCCCGTTTCGGCGGTGGTGAGCTGGGCAGAGTGTCCCTTTGTGGGTGTAATTCTCTAAGTGCTGAGTCCTGCGGATGGAGCTTGGATATCGACATACTGAGGAGTTTCTGGCAGCACATGACCACATATAGGGAGGCAAAAGGATTGCTCTCTATCTCCACCTGCTGATAGATGGACACAACCCACCAGTCTATGCATTGATCAGCTATGATTAATGGAAAGAAAATTATCAGGTATGATACATAATTTTACCTTGAGATTTTGGGCCTAGCCTTAAGGGCGTCTGTTTGCAGTTGTTATGCTGCTCGAGCCTGCCTCTCTTGGTTACAACAGGCAGTGGAACAATCCGTGGATGGTGCGGAGTCCCTCACTGAGGTTGCACCGCGCGTGGAGTTGGCCTTGTCATTTTTAGCTGACAACCTCTATGATCTGATAGGGAGGGATTTACACATGATGGAGATGTTTGGGAATCGGGCAGTGTGGTGAAGTGATTCTCTGAGGACAAGCAGGCTGCTTGTTCTCACGACTGGGTGACGTCCACAGCAGCCCCCTCCAACCGGAAAAAGTCTTGTGTGAGGTCCCGCGCGCGGGGAACGCCCACCGCGCATGTGCTGCCGTCTTCCTGCCCGTGCGCGACCGCTCCCGCTCAGTTTCTCGTTTTCCACATTTGGAGAGAGACTGCTTTGCGTCCCTCTCTGTTGTCAGCCTCGGAAACCAGTTTAACGGCCTTGTCCGCTTTTTCTTTGTTTTGTGGCGCTGTTTTTGCCTTCTTTCTTGCTTCTAAAAAAAATAATAATAAAAAAAAAGTCTCCTAATTTTCTTAGT
The DNA here is from genome assembly GCF_901765095.1 of Microcaecilia unicolor. Lineage (NCBI taxonomy): Eukaryota > Metazoa > Chordata > Amphibia > Gymnophiona > Siphonopidae > Microcaecilia > Microcaecilia unicolor. The sequence goes on along the minus strand of NW_021963722.1, from coordinate 51,263 downwards.
ATTAGCATCTTTCGTTATTTTTGCCGCCGTCGTGGCCGTGCGTTCGTGTTTTTCTTCTTGGTGGCCCTTTTTCCCGCCACCATCGATGGTTTTGACCTCGCCGCCGTGATTTTTTTTGTCGATGACATCGAGGATACTCAGGAGCTTCAAATGTGTGGTTGGTGCAGCCGGCACATCTCGCTTTCTGACACCCACGCTTGGTGCCTTCAGAGCCTCGGGCCTGAGCATAACCCAAAAACGTGTAACTTGTATCTCGGCTTGAAGAAGTGGACACAGGTAGCGAGGCAAGCTCAACTAGATCGGATTTTTGGTGCTTGCGCCGGCCCTTCGACGTCGGCAGCATTGGCACCAGTGGCGTCGACTTCAGCGCCGGACATGGCATCGACCTCAGGAGTACAAGTACCATCGGCCCGACGACCATCTTTCGCTGGGAGCGGTGAGCAGCCGCGTAGGCCTCCACCTGCCTCAGCAGTTCCTGCTGTGCAGGGCCATCGGGACCGACCCCTTTCGGACCCGACCCCGAGGAGGCGTGTGGATTCCATGTCCTCATCGGTACCGCGTAGCGCCGATGACGTGCATCGAAAGAAGTTGGCTAAGAAGCATCGTCATCTGTTGCCCCCTTCACACGGTACCAGGAGCTCAGGGGCGTCGAGAGATTTGGCACCCGAGAAGCGTCGATGCCAGGAGGACCACTCCCCTTCCATCCAGGCGGTGTTGATCGTTGGGCAGTCCGGTACCTTCTCCTGGCCCCATGCAGATTCTAACACCGATTTCTGCACCGGTCCCTCAGCCTTCCCTGACGGACACTCTGGACGAGCGCCTCTGGGCCATTCTTCCAGGTATCCTGGAAGGGCTGCTGCGCCAATCTCTCCCGGTGCCGGGGGTGCTTGTGCCCTCGGTGCCGTTGATGGAAGCGTCGTCTGGCTATGGCCCTGTGGTGCGGTCGCCGACACCGGTACCACTTGCGGCATCTGACTTGGCCGCCACTCAGGTGGAATTCCCATTGATTGAGGGAGCGGGAATCCACCTCTCGACGTCATCGAGGACGTGGTTCCTCTGAGTCGAGACGGGCCCGGTTTCGGACGGAGATCAGGGAGCTCATGTCCGATACTGAGGAGGAGGAGGCCTCGTGGGGGGAAAAGGAGGACCGCAGGTATTTCTCTTCCACGTAGTCCTGTGGTCTTCCCTCTGACCCCACTCCTTCACTGGAAAGAAAGCTCTCGCCACCTGAGATCCATTCCTTTGCCTCTTTTGTTAGGGACATGTCTGTTGTGAGCATTCCCTTCTCCGTGGTTACTGTGGATGAGCCGAAAGCTGAGATGCTCGAGGTCCTCGACTATCCATCATTACCTAGTGAGTCTTCCACAGTACCGTTGCACAATGTCCTGAAGGAGACGCTGCTTCGGAACTGGTTGAAGCCTTTATCTAACCCCACCATCCCAAAGAAAGCGGGGTCCTATTATAGGGTCCACACTGACCCGGAGTTGATGAGGACTCATTTGCCACATGACTCTGCAGTCATGGATTCTGCAAGAGAGCCAAGAGTTCGAGGGATACCGCCTCGGCGCCCCGGGGCGTGAGTCTCGCACTGTGGACTCTTTTGGGAGGAAGGCCTATCGTTCTTCTATGCTCCTGACCAAGATCCAGTCTTACCAGCTCTACACGAGCATTCACATGCGGAATAATGTGCGGCAACTGGCGGACCTGTTTGACAAGCTCCCTCCAGAGCAGGCCAGGCATTTTCAGGAGGTAGTCAGGCAACTGAAGGCGTGTGTCGCAAATTCCTGTCGAGGGGTATTTATGATGATACTTGTGTTGTTGTATCCAGAGCCACTGCCCAAGGTATAGTGATGCGCAGACTCTCATGGCTGCGAGCCTCTGACCTGGACAACTGGACCCAGCAGCGGCTGGCGGATGTCCCTTGTCGGGATAATATTTTTGGTGAGAAAGTGGAGCAGTTGGTCGAACAGCTTCACGAGCGGGAAACCGCCCTTGACAACCTCTCCCACCGGGCGCCTTCAGCACCTACCTCTTCAGGTAGGCGATTTTTCAGGGGAAAGAAGACTGCTTCTTACGCTTTCACCAAGCGTAGGTACAGTCCTCCTTCCCAGGCTCGTTCGCGTCAATAGCGTGTGACCAAGCAAGCCCCTGCGGCTCCCCCAGCAAAAGCAGGGGACAGGCTTTTGACTGGATCCAAGAGAGCATAGCCACTATAAAAGTGCCCGTGCCAGACGATCTACCGGTCGGGGGGAGGTTAAAAGTTTTCCACCAAGGGTGGCCTCTCGTAACCTCCGACCAGTGGATTCTCCAGATTGTGCAGTGCGTGTACGTCCTCAATTTGACCTGCACTCCGCCAAATTGGTTGTGGCGGTGCTACGCAAGCTGGGGGTGCATGTGTTCCCTTATCTCGACGATTGGCTGGTGAAGAGCACCTCGGAGGCAGGAGCTCTACAGTCCATGCAGAGGACTATTCAACTTCTGAAGCTACTGGGGTTTGTGATAAACTACCCAAAGTCCCATATATGCCCAGTCCAGTCACTCGAATTCATTGGAGCCCTGCTGAATTCACAGACGGCTCATGCCTATCTCCCTGAGGTGAGGGCGCAGACACTTCTATCCCTCACGTCCCAGCAGATCACAGCTTGGCAGATGTTGAGACTCCTGGGCCATATGGCCTCCACAGTCCATGTGACTCCCCTGGCACGTCTTCACATGAGACCAGCTCAATGGACCCTAGCTTCCCAGTAGTATCAGGCTTCGGGGAATCTAGAGGATGTAATCCAACTGCCCGCCAGCTTTCGCAGTTCACTCCGCTGATGGACGATTCGCTCCAGTTTGATCTTGGGACGCCCATTCCAAATTCCTCAGCCGCAAAAGCTGCTGACAACGGATGCATCTCTCCTGGGTTGGGGAGCCCTTGTCGATGGGCTCCACACGTAAGGACTGTGGTCCCTCCAGGAATCCGGTCTACAGATCAACCTCCTGGAGTTGAGAGCTGTCTGGAATGTGCTAAAGGCTTTCAGAGATCGGCCGTCCAATCAAGTCATTCAAATTCGGACAGACAATCAGGTTGCGATGTACTATATCAACAAGCAGGGGGGCACCAGATCTCGCCCCCTGTGTCAGGAGGCCGTCAGAATGTGACGTTGGGTTTGCCAGCATGGCATGCTTCTCCAAGCCACGTACCTGGCAGGCGTAAACAGTCTGGCCGACAGATTGAGCAGACTCATGCAACCGCACGAATGGTCGCTCAATTCGAGTGTGGTACGCAAGATCTTCCGGGAGTGGGGCACCCCCTTGGTGGATCTTTTCGCCACACAGACCAATCACAAGCTGCCTCAGTTCTGTTCCAGGCTTGCGTCGGATGCCTTCCTCCTGCATTGGGGGACCAGCCTTCTGTATGCGTATCCTTCCATACCTTTGGTGGGGAAGACTTTACTGAAACTCAAGGAAGACCGCGGCACCATGATTCTGATCGCGCCCTTTTGGCCCCATCAGATCTGGTTCCCTCTTCTTCTGGAGTTGTCTTCCGAAGAACCAAGGAGATTGGAGTGTTTTCCATCACTCAGAACGAGGGGGCGCTTCTGCATCCCAACCTTCAGTCTCTGGCCCTCACGGCCTGGATGTTGAGGGCGTAGATTTTGCCGCCTTGGGTCTTTCTGTCTCCTGAGTTTTGCTTCCAGGAAAGATTCCACTAAGAAGAGTTATTTTTTCAAGTGGAGGAGGTTTGCCGTCTGGTGTGACAGCAAGACCTTAGATCCTTGCTCTTGTCCTACACAGACCCTGCTTGAATACCTTCTACACTTATTGGAGTCTGGTCTCAAAACCAACTCAGTAAGAACCATCTTAGTGCGATTAGTGCTTACCATCCCTGTGTAGAGGGTAAGCCTATCTCTGGACAGCCTTTAGTCGTTCGATTCATGAGAGGTTTGCTTTTGTCAAAGCCCCCTGTCAAGCCTCTCAATGTCGTTCTCACCCAGCTGATGAAAGCTCCTTTTGAGCCACTGAATTCCTGCCATCTGAAGTACTTGACCTGGAAGGTCATTTTTTTGGTGGCTGTTACTTCAGCTCGTAGAGTCAGTGAGCTGCAAGCCTTGGTGGCCCATGCTCCTTATACTAAATTTCATCATAACAGAGTAGTTCTCCGCACTCACCCTAAGTTCTTGCCGAAGCTGGTGACAGAGTTCCATGTGAACCAGTCAGTTGTCTTGCCAACATTCTTCCCCCGTCCTCATACTTACCCTGCTGAACGTCAGTTGCACACATTGGACTGCAAGAGAGCATTGGCCTTCTATGTGAAACGGACAAGCCCCTTCAGACAGTCCGCCCAAATGTTTGTTTCTTTTGACCCCAACAGGAAGGGGGTTGCTGTCGGGAAACGCACCATCTCCAGTTTGCTAGCAGATTGCATTTCCTTCACTTACGCCCAGGCTGGGCTGACACTTGAGGGTCATGTCACGGCTCATAGTGTTAGAGCCATGGCAGCGTCAGTGGCCCACTTGAAGTCAGCCAATATTCAGGAGATTTGCAAGGCTGCGACGTGGTCTTCAGTCCACACATTCACATCTCATTACTGCCTGCAGCAGGATAGCCAACACGGCAGTTGGTTTGGGCAGTCGGTGCTGCAGAATCTGTTCGGGGTTTAGAATCCAACTCCATCCCCCTAGGCCCATTTTTATTCTGTTCCAGGCTGCACTCTCCGTTAGATGTTTCTTCATAGGTCAGTTTTTGTTATGTCCTCGCCGTTACAAGGCCCAATTGACCCTATTTGTTGTTTTGAGTGAGCCTGGCGGCTAGGGATACCCATATGTGAGAACAAGCAGCCTGCTTGTCCTTGGAGAAAGTGAAGTTACTTACCTGTAGCAGGTATTCTCCGAGTACAGCAGGCTGATTGTTCTCACCAACCTGCCCGGCTCCCCTTTGGAGTTTTCCTTTCTTTGGTTTTGCTTCATAAGTTGACTGAAGCGGGACTCTCGCGCGACGGACAGGAAGATGGCCGCGCATGCGCGGTGCGCGCGCCCACGTGCTAGAAGGCTCTCTAGCAAGCTTTGTTGCTAGGAAGATTTTCTGGACCTGGGGCTGCCGTGGACGTCACCCATATGTGAGAACAATCAGCCTGCTGTCCTCGGAGAATACCTGCTACAGGTAAGTAACTTCGCTTTATGCTTTCCAAGAATACTAGGACTAGTGGGCATGCGAAGAAGCTACTAGAAAATGTGGTAAAGGCGGTTAGCGGAGTTTTAAAAAGGTTTGGATGGCTTCCTAAAGAAAAAATCCATAGACTATTATTAAATGGACTTGGGGAAAATCCACTATTTCTGGGATTAGCAGTATAGAATGTTTTGTATATTTTTGGGATCTTGTCATGTATTTGTGACCTGAATTGGCTGCTGTTGGAAACAGGATGCTGGGCTTGATGGACCTTTGGTCTTTCCCAGTATGGCAATAATTATGTACTGTCACTGTGTGGAAGGTAAGATCATTTCTATACATCTTCTAATTGGTCTTTTTTATGAGAGGTTTGTTTTTGACAAATCCCACAATCAAATATTAACAGTGTTCTGGGACCTCACTGTTATCCTCACTGAGTTGATGAAATCTCCTTTAGAGTGCTTGATGCTTGCCACCTGAACTTCTTGACCTGGAAGGCTTTGTGTTTGGTGGTGGTCATTTCAATGCGCAGAGTTCGTGAGCATTGGAACTTAATAGCTAATCCACGTTACACAAAATTTCATCAAAACAAAGTAGTTCTCCGCACATAACCGATGTTCCTTCCAAGGAGAATTCCTTCTTAATCAATTCTCCTACCAACATTCTTCCCAAAACCTCATACTCATCCTGGCAAAATGTACTGCACACTTTGGACTGCAAGCGTTACTTAGCTGCCTATCTGGTGCAGATTAATGCCCATCACAGAGTAATTCTTCACACATATCCGAAGTTTCTTCTCAAAGTTGTGTCTGAATCACACTGTAACCAGTCAGTTTTTTTTTTAAAAATCTAACATGTTCCCCTATGCCCCGTGCCTATCCCGGTGAAAACACTCCTGCACACCTTGGACTGCAAGAGAACCTTGGCCTCCTATCTGGAGCGGACTAAAGCCCATAGACAGTCCACCCAGGGAGGCATCCATCAACAGCATCCTGACCAGTTGGCTAACAGACTGCATTTCTTTTACTTATGCCTTGGCTGGGCTGAATCTAAAAGGCTCAAGTCTCTGCTTATAATGTTAGAGCCATTGCTGCATCAGTAGCTATTTTAAGCCAACCTCTGTTCAGGAGATTTGCAGAGCTGCAGTGTGTTCTTTATGCCATACATTCACTTTTCAGTTTTGCTTAGAGCAGGATTTCTGATGTGTTAGGTCGGTGAATCGGTCCTTCAGAATGTATTCATGGTCTAGAATCCAACCCCCCCTCCCCAATTCTCATCTTGTTTTTGTTAAAAAAAAGTTTTAAAAACAAAATTTTATTTGGAACAGCATGGTAGTTGGGGATCCCTTTCTGTGTGACTATGTTGTCCTGTTTGTTTTTGGAGATTGTGAAATTACCTTTATCAAGTGTTCTCCGAAGACTGCAGGTCACAGATTCACGCGTTCTTCCCATCTCCCCATGGAGTTGTATTCTGTTAGCTTTCTAATAGTCTACCTGGTCTCGTGTGGTATTGGTGTGCAGGATGGTGCATGAGCGATGGGCCTTCCAGTAGTTTCTGGTAAAGAAGCTGCAAAGTTTGCTTGCACCATGTGCCGTCATATGACGTTACCCATCTGTGTGAATGAGTCCTGCTGTCCCAGAAGATCACGTGCTACAGGTGAGTAACTTCACTATATGCTCTGAAGAAACTTGAAGGTCAGTAGAAACTATTTATTGTTTTTGAAGTACCTTTGAATTTATACAGTTTTTATGTTCAGCAGGTAACAAAAGTGGAAACCAGCCATAGAAAGAAGAGACAGCAGCCTTCAAATTCTCAAACTTCTGGTTGGTAGTGGTTTTTTGTATTTTTTTGTATTTTGTTTTAAAATTTGTTTATAATGCTTTATGAGTTAAATGTCAGTTATTTATGGGTGGTTATATTTGATATACCATCAAGAATAAAGTATATGTAAAATATTATTAAACCATGTTATATAAATGAAATACTAACAGAATGTTAGGTAAAATATTGATCCTACAATAGGACAAAGGAACATATAACAGCAAATAATATAGGAAATTAAAATAGCACAGAAGAGAAAAACAAACCAATAAACTAACAGCCAAATAAAAGAGAAATCTTTGTACTCCAGAGCATACCGCCCTCAAACCCCCTGGCAAAGATGACCCTGACGTCAAGATATATTTCCAAGAGTTAGGCCAGACAGAACTGATAGACTAGTCAGTGGCAGATTCTTTGATGATAGCCTCCCTAAATAACCAGACTTGCCTTGAAATATGAATATGACTCTGACCTCAGTTCAAGAAAGAGAATTCAAAAGGTAAGTGCAGTGGCACAAAATGCTGTGTTTTGTTTCCAGTCTAGTATGCAATAGATAATTGGTACTCTTTTAAATCAGCTTTTGAAAATTTTAATTTCCACCTTAGGCAAAAAAAAGAATACTGTACCAACCACCTAAGAAAAAGCACCTAACCGATTTTTATTCTTTGACCTCTTCTTCATCTAATATCAAATATATAGTAGCACCTGCCGCTGAGACTCTTGCCCAATTCTTTACAACTAAAGTAGGGACCTTCTCCAATCCCTTCATTAAACCCCTTCTCTCCGATCATCCTCCACCCCCTATCTCCCCCACAGTCCCCTCTGTCCTCCCAGAAAGACACAACTATTCCCCCCCCCCCCCCCCCCCCCCCCATTGTACACTTTCCGTTTTATTTCGTTTCAGACCTCAGCCTCTCTTTCTAAGGGTCTTCCATCAATGAAAATTACCTCTTGTACTTTACCCTTTCCCTTCTCAGTGGTTAAAAATACCAGATCTTGAACTAATTCCCAAAATTGTACTCCTTTTCAATCATAGTCTCTCCTCAGGTTAGGTTTCCACTCGGGGAAAAAAAAAGCAGTAGTTCAGCTATAGAAATGATTTGTAGTAGTAGTAGTTATTAAAAAAAAACATATCTGGATCATCTGGTTCCAACACACTACCGTCCAGTTTCCAACTTGTGTTTCTTATTAAAACTTCTTGAAAAAGTAGTTTTTCTTCAAGTTTCATCATTTTAGATAAAACGCTTGCACTCCACCCTAAACAGTCTAGATTCCGGTTTCATTTTAGTTTGGAAACGGTCCTAACTTCTTTACTCAGTGAAATTTACTTTCCTTAGCCACAGCAGCAGATGAATCCAGGAACTGGTGGGTTGTGTCCATCTACCAGCAGGTGGAGATAGAGAACACTAAAAAAAGGTATTGACCTCCTGAGCACAGGTCCCTCTACCTTTAGTATATCTCTACCTCCAGCAGGTGTTGGACGGAACTTCCCAGCTCCTGGATTCTGTACATGAGGGAACTCCTGGGTTACCCAGTTGAGCTGTGGTTGGGTGGCTGGTGGTGCCCACTTTGAAGGCATACCTGAGTTTCAAGTCCCTGTCTTATCCTTTTCTTCCTCCTTCCCAGTTGGCTTCACTGTGCTGTTCTCTGTGAGTTTTCCCTTTGACTTGGCTCACACAAAAAAAAAAAAAAAACAGCACGTTTCCAGACCCGAGCTCTGGACCGGGTGCTGGGACGCCGCCGCCTTGTGTTCAGGCTCCTGCGGGGAGTGGCTGCACTGGACTACTTTGCCTGAGAAGGGTGAGTGTGGCTGGCTTTGCGCCGTTTTTTGCCCATCCCTCCCCCCTCGCTAATAGCGCGAGTGAGGCTATGGCTTCAGAGGCGGCTGAACGCTGTTCTCGCTGTGGTAAGAGACTCAGCATGACAGGGAGTTGCAGCGCAGGCTGCCTTGAGGAAGCGGGGTCTGTTCCTCTGCTGGCAGCCTCTGAAGCGGTTATTTCCCATGCTTCGGCACTCGTGACGGGCTCCATCTTGGAGTCGTCGGGGGAGGCAGTTCGTACGGTTTCAGACGTGGAAGACCTCGCAGGACAGGCTAGGAGCTTTGTTGATGGCAAACTGGCACCGTCGGAGGCTCGGGGGTTAGGAGCACAGGATAGTTTTTCCTCACAGCAACAAGGGGACCCGTTTTCCACGGAGTTTATTCTCCTTATGCACCAGGCCTTCTTGTTAAAGAGGGCTTCAACGAGTTCTCTGCCTCTGCACCCTCAGCTTTCAGGTGCCTCTGTGCAGGGGGCTCCTGATTTGGAACCAGATGGGGTGCAATCATATTCTGAGGACCCACCTTCTCTGAAGCGCAGACGGATGTTGTTCTCCTTGGAAGCGGGCTTCATCACCTCCCTTTCTTCTCAGCATTCCCTTTTTGAGAGTACAGGAGATCCCACCAGGTCTATTGGGCTGGGGGATCTCAAAGAAGGGAAGCTGGGACAGGAGGAACAGGATGATATGAAAGCAGTGCGTATTTTTCATAGAAATGAGCTCCCCTCCTTTTATTACTGAGGCCTTACAGGCGCTCAATATTGAGAACCCTGAGGCAGCTTCAGCAGCGACGGTCAATGTCAAGATGGCCAGCACCAAAAAGCCCGCCTGAGCTTTTCCAATACATGAGGCCATTCAAGAGTTTGTTTCGGATTAGTGGTCTGACCTGGATTGGAGCCTGAAGGTAGCGCACATGATGGCCCGCCTTTATCCGTTGGGAGAGTCTCATCTGACTCTTGCGTTTCCTAAGGTGGATTCCCTGGTGGCGGCGGTCACCAAGAAAACCACTCTACCTGTGGAAGGGGGTGTCGTCCTCAAAGATATGCAGGATCGCCGTCTGGAGGCAACCTTAAAGCGTTCTTTCGAGGTTTCGGTCTTGGCTCTCCATGCTGCTAATTGTAGTTCATTTGCAACTAGAGCCTGTCTTTCTTGGCTTCAGAGTTCAGTGGAGCAGAACATGGAAACTTCTACCTCTTTGCCAGAGTTGGCCCCCAGGATCGAATCAGGGCTTGCTTAGTTGGCTGATGTTCTGTATGATTTAGTGAGGGTATCTGCTAAACAGATGTCCCTAGCTGTTTCGGCTCTGCGTCTGCTGTGGCTTCACCATTGGTCAACTGATACGGCATCCAAGCAGCGCCTCATTAAATTGCCCTTTAGGGGTAAATTACTGTTCAGTGAGGAATTGGAAAAGATTGTCAAAGATCTCGGGGATTCCAAGTCCTAGCACCTGCCAGAAGACAGGCCCAAGCCCGGTTCCAGAGCTTCCTCTGCGAGGCGAAGATTTCGGGACACCCGCAGATACTGCCCTGGCCGATCCTCTGTACCTTTTCAGTGTTCCAGATTTCAGCAACATTCTTCCTTTCATTCAGATAAGACCTGTGGCCCCTGCACAGAGGCAGGGAGCTCCAAACCGTGCGTCCCAATGATAGGATGCCAGTCCACTCTTCAGTTCCGTGTTTTTCGAGGAGTGGACCAAAGTCTTGACAGACCAGTGGGTTCTCGATTTAATCAAGAATGCATACTGGTTGGAGTTTGCCGCTCCCATTGGAGACGCCTTTTTGGAATCCCGGTGCGTAATTGCCGTCAAACAGGCGGCAGTTACCAACACGTTGCACTCTTCTGGATTTAGGGGCGGTGGTTCCCGTCCCTCAGTCCGAGCTTCGGATCTCACATGAGACCTCTGCAGCATGCCTTACTCAGGCAATGGTCACCGATGTCTCTGGAGTATCAGTGTCTGTTGTCATGGACCCCAGTGGCCAGAAACAGCTTGGACTGGTGGCTGTTAGGGGACAATCTGAAGCGAGGGATGTCACTTTCTTCCTCTCAATGGGTACTAGTGACTACCGATGTCGGGATGGGGGGGGGCGCACTGCCTCCACCAGTATGCTCAGGGACTATGGTCAACTGTGGAGTCGAGCTGGTCCATCAATTGTCTAAAGTTGAAGGCCATTCGTCAAGCTTTTCTGGCGTTTCACAAGATCCTGAAAGGAAAAGCAGTACGGGTACTGTCAGACAATACGACAGTAGTGGCCTAAATCAACAAGGCAAGCAGAACAGTGTGTTGGCGAATGAAGCAGCTGTCATTCTGGCTTGGGCGATGCGACAGCTTCTGTTGTCGGCGGCACACATCGCCGGCTTGGACAATGTACAGACCAATTTTCTCAGCTGCCACTCCCTCGATCCAGCGGAGTGGGAATTGGCGTCGGAAGCCTTCAAGCAGATTTGCAGCAAGTGGGGCACTCATGCGATCGACCTCATGGCATCCATTTCCAATGCCAAAGTCGCGCAGTTTTTCAGCAGACGAGAGCAAGGATCCGCTGGGTTGGATGCCCTATCCCAACCGTGGCCGCTGTCCAAACTTATATATGTATTTCTACCATGGCCTTTGATTGGTCGGGTTCTTCAACAAATTCGTATTCATGCAGGTCTAGTGATCCTCGTAGCCCCAGATTGGCCGCGGCGTCCATGGTATGCGGATCTACGCTGGTTACTGGCGGAGGACCCGTTTCGTCTTCCTCTCCTTCCAGGCCTGTTCCACCAGGGTCCTGTGGTTTTGGAGGATCCTTGCCGCTTTGGTCTTACAGCTTGGCTCTTGAGCGGGTGAATTTGAGGGTTTTCCGGAAGATGTGATAGTAACCTTGCTCAGAGCGCGGAAGAGGTCCACGACTGCAGCCTACGCTAGAGTCTGGTGAGCTTTTGAGAAGTGATGTTCTGAGCAGAATTTGAAACCGATGCAGGCTTCAGTTTCCAGGATCTTGGCCTTTTTGCAGCAGGGTCTGCAGAAGGGTCTTCTCTGAGTGCAAGTGGCAGCTTTGTCGTGTTTTCGAGGCCGAGTAGCTCTTCCGGATGTTGCGTGTTTCTGTCAGGGGGACGTTGAAGCTTTGTCCTCAGTTGCGTTCTCCGCGTCCTACTGGAAGCTTGCAGCTTGTGCTGTGGGCTTTGCAGTTGGTGCCTTTTGAGCCGCTTCGGCAGGCATCGTAGAAAGATATGACATTTAAGTCTGTGTTTTTGGTGGCGCTGGCATCAGTGCATAGGGTGTCGGAAATTCAGGCGCTCTCGTGTCGAGATCCCTTCTTGCATGTCTCGGAATCCAGGGTCACGGTTCGCACGGTACTGTCCTTTCTGCCCAAGGTGGTTTCTGCATTTCATCTGAATCAACCTCTTTTTCTTCCTTTCAAAAGGAGGACTGTCCGGAGTCTTTTCGACAGCTGGGCCTTTTAGATGTCTGGCGTGTACTTTTGCAGTACTTGCACAGGTCAAACGAGTTTCGGTGCTCTGACCACCTGTTTGTCTTTTTTTCGGGTCCGCGACAAGGGTTCCCAGCTTCTAAGGCCACAATTGCTTGTTGGCTTAAGGAGGCCATTGTTTCAACTTATCTTTTGGCTGGGAAATCTCCGGAGGCCTTGAAGGCGCATTCCATGCGGGCGCAGGCTTCCTCTTGGGCAGAGACTGGCATATTTTCAGTTGTGAAAATTTGTCGGGCAGCGACGTGGGCGTCTCATCTTTCGTTAGTTAAACATTATCGCCTGGATGTTTTGGCTCGAGAAGATGCGAGTTTCGGAGCGGCAGTTTCTCTCTTTCTCTCTCTCTCTCTCTCTCTCTCTCTCTCTCTCTCTCGGAGCTGCAGCTTTCCACCCAATTTAGGGAGTGCTTGGGTACATCTCACCAGTTCCTGGATTCATCTGCTGCTGGGGCTAAGGAAGGTAAAATTAGGGTTTACCTGATAATTTTCTTTCCTTTACTCGCAGCAGATGAATCCAACATCCCTCACTGCTTGCAGTCTGATACACATTTAAGATAAGTCTTTGGACGCTGTCTGTACAAATTTAAGAGGGACTTTCATAGTCTATGCCATTAGTTACTCTGTTTTGAGTATGGTTCACTCCAGGTGAGCAAGTGTTCTTTTATTGTGATTTAAGTCGTGTTTCTATTTTTTTTTTTCTCTGCTTTGGAATTATTTCTATACTAAAGGTAGAGGGACCTGTGTTCGGGAGGTCAATGCCTACTTTTAGTGTTCTCTATCTCCACCTGCTGGTAGATGGACACAACCCACCAGTTCCTGGATTCATTTGCTGTCACTAAAGGAAAGAAAATTATCTGGTAAGCCCGTCACCGTTGCATGCAAGCTTAAAAGATTGGGTTAGCCCTACCCACTTTCCTGTCCAATATTATAGTTCCTTTAGTTACTCCTTGTTTTTAGAATTGTACACTGCTGTGGTCTGCCAGTTAGCTAATGGCGTTACAATAAACCCAAATAAACTATAATAGGTGGCTTCCCCTGAGATGTGAATAGACAAGGTGTTGATAGGGTACTAACTGATCTGAAAGTAATGATGTGATGTTCAGAATCAGTATCTTATGTTTGACATAAGTAGTTAAAATGCTACATGGTCTAAACATTTTGCATTTTGAAAACAACTTTACAGTTGGATTTTAAATTGGCTGCAGTTGTTTTATACTAGATTACTGTCTGATTACCAAAGAGAGCATGGGTATGTGTAACTATCTGTTGCTTCTTAAAAACGGTAATGATCTGATTAACCTCAGGATGTACAAACAGCTCTTTACTAATTTAGAAAGTTTGAGTGCCAAACACTGACTACCAAGATAGATACCTGGGAGATAGTTATCTTAATATTCGGGTTAAGATCCTTCTTCAGTACTTCAACCCATAAGAAGAACAGAGATAAAGAAACTAGAAAAGTAGTGCCTCAGTTTTACTGGCGTTAATTTAAACTTGTTTCCTTTTCATCCTCATCAGCTGAGTCCATGACTAGCAAGTGTTGTACCTTCTGGCTAGTAATTTTTTTTATCTTCAGGAGATGAAAGGTCTCTCATGCTGATCCTGGATTGGTGGATGAAACCTGCTCCTGAATCAGTTAGTCAGCTGGTAACTAATTGAACTAGGAGGTTAGCTGGGCAAGGGAGTAGTTTAGCCTACAGAGTGGTATATTTGGTGATCTGCCCCCCCCCCCCCCCCCCCCAATTCATTCTTCATTCCATTGCAGCTAAGCCTTAGAAAGAGAGAGAAAGGGGGGGGGCAGAATCTTGATCAACAAGAAAGAGAAGAAACAGAAAAGGTTCTGCAGGAACAGGGAAGTTTTGTGTACTGAATAGAAAGGTGGCTATGTAGTCTGGTTGTTCAATTGCCTTGCTTCTCCTCTCCATTCCTCACAGCTCTCGGTGGGCATGGGGTGCTTTTTCTGCTTGAGCTTCCTTCTGCAGCCGGACTTTGCATTCTCCCTTTTGCTGCAGTGTCCGTCTACCGATTGGGCTTCCAAGCTCCTCTGACACACATTGAACATGGTAGCGCTGGCTAAAGCCATCAAGCGTTGCTCTTTCACATGGAAGAGCTCCCAGTACTTAATTCTTGGTTGGTGGGTTGTTTAATATTTCTTCTCTGGTAGCTCAGGAAGCCTCAAATCTGGGGGATTCTATCTTGGAGGGCTCATGTAAGTCCTATTCATTTTTATATACGGTTCGAACTCCCCTTACTGACTTGACAAGTGCATTAATTCTGCTGTTTCTCAGTACCTTTCTTCTCTTCTCTCCCTATTCTTCTGCTGGGGCTTCGTTTATCTGGTAAGTTACTCTTACCTGTAGCCTTTTTCTCCACTGTGAACTTCATGCTCTGTTCTTTTTATTTTATTTTATTTTGTTGTACTGTATGACTGGAATAGGTTTCCTGAGTTTGCTGTGTTGTGCTCTGTCTCTGGCCTTACTCAAATCGATGCTAAAATACCTTTTTGAGGCTATTTTTTAATTGTTAACCTCATGTTCACCTGTTCTCTGAGGACAAGCAGGCTGCTTGTTGTCACGACTGGGTTGACGTCCACGGCAGCCCCCACCAACCGGAAGAAAACTTCGCGGGTGGTGCCGCACGCAGGGCACGTGCGCCCACCGCGCATGCGCGGCCGTCTTCCCGCCCGTGCGCAACCGTTCCCGCTCAGTTTTTTCCTTTCCGCACTGGAGACGTCTTCACGTCCCTCTTAGTCAGCCCCGGAAACCGGATTGCGGCCTAGCCCGTGGTTTTTTTCTTATTAGTGTACGCGTTCGCGTAATTTTTTTCTTTAAAAAAAAAACGAAAAAGTTTTCCTCGTCGTTGCTAGTCGTGAGGGCATGTCGTCGCGGCCTTGTGGCCGCGCGTTGTTTCTTTCTTTTTCGGGTGTGCTTTTCACCGCCACCATCGACGATTTTGACTTCGCCGACGTGATTTTTCCGTCGATGTCTTCGAAGGTCCCGAGCGGATTCAAAAAGTGTGGTCGGTGCGGCCGGCAGATCTCGCAGACCAATACTCACGCTTGGTGTCTCCAGTGCCTCGGCCCGGAGCATAATTCCAAGACGTGCACCTTGTGTCTCAGCTTAAGAAAGTGAACGCAGGCGGGACTGTCTTTTTGGAACTTGCGCCGGCCCTTCGACCTTGACGGCATCGGGGTCTTCAGTGCCGGTACCGATGGCGTCGACCCCGGCGACAGCGGTGGTGAGAGGCCGCGCGGGCAGTCTGCCCCAGCCACTCCCGCTGCTCAGGGCCATCGGGACCGAACCCTGTCGGATCCGATACCTCGAGGCCGGGGGAGCTCCACCTCCTCGTCCCTTCCGCGGAGCACCGATGACGGGCATCGAAAGAAAGCCAAGAAGCACCGTCATCGGTCGCCCACGACGCATGGGACTGGCAGTTCCGGGACATCGAGGGAAGACTTGACGCCCAGGAAGTGGCAGTGCCGGGAGGAGCGTTCCCCCTCGGTCGAAGAGGTGTTGCTGCGCCGGTCTGCGGGTATCTCGGTACCGTCTCCTGGACCCGAGCAGCTTCCAGCACCGACACCCACACCTGCCCTCCTGCCTTTCCCGACAGCGGGCCTCGACGAGTGCCTCCGAGCCATCCTTCACGGGATCCTGGAAGGACTGATGCGCCAGGCTCTACCAGCACCGGGGGTGCTTGCGCCCCCGGCGCCGTTGATCGAGGCGCCGGTGGGCTCTGGCCCGATGCTGAGGCCGCCGACGCCGCTTGCGTCACCGGTGTCGACCGCCACTCAGGTGGAGTCGATGGAGGGAGCTTCGTCCCCGCCGGCGCGGGAGTCCACCGCTCGACGCCATCATCGAGGACGTGGTTCCTCGCAGTCGAGATGGGCCCGGTTGCGGTCTGAGCTGAGAGAGCTCATGTCCGACACCGAGGAGGAGGCCTCGTCGGTGGGCGGAGGAAGACCCCAGATATTTCTCCTCAGAGGAATCTGTGGGCCTTCCCTCTGACCCCACTCCTTCACCAGAGGGGAAGCTCTCGCCTCCTGAGAGCCTGTCCTTTGCCCGTGGTTACTGTGGATGAGCCGAGGGCGGAGATGCTCGAAGTCCTCGACTATCCATCACCACCTAGAGAGTCTTCCACGGTGCCGTTGCACAATGTCCTTAAGGAGACGCTGCTTCGGAACAGGTTGAAGCCACTACCTAATCCCACCATCCCCAAGAAAGCAGAGTCCCAATACTGAATCCACTCAGACCCAGAGTTGATGCGGCCTCAATTGCCTCATGACTCGGCGGTCATGGACTCTGCTCTCAAGAGAGCACGGAGTTCGAGGGATACCGCCTCGGCGCCCCCGGGGCGGGAGTCTCGCACTCTGGACTCGTTTGGGAGGAAGGCCTACCAATCTTCAATGCTCGTGTGCCGCATCCAATCCTACCAGCTCTACACGAGCATCCACATGCGGAATAATGTGCGGCAACTGGCGGACCTGGTTGATAAGCTCCTTCCGGAGCAGTCCAGGCCATTTCAGGAGGTGGTCAGGCAGCTGAAGGCGTGCAGAAAGTTCCTGTCCAGGGGTATGTATGACACCTGTGATGTGGCATCTCGAGCTGCGGCCCAAGGTATAGTGATGCGCAGACTCTCCTGGCTGCGTGCCTCTGACCTGGACAACCGCACCCAGCAGCGGCTGGCTGATGTCCCTTGCCGGGGGATAACATTTTCGGCGAGAAGGTTGAGCAGTTAGTGGACCAACTACACCAGCGGGAAACCGCTCTCGACAAGCTCTCCCACCGGGCGCCTTCAGCATCCACCTCTGCAGGTGGACGTTTTTCCCGGGCCCGGCAGGCTGCACCCTACACCTACAGCAAGCGTAGGTACACCCATCCAGACCGATGGCCTCCTCAGGCACAGGGACAGTCCCAGCGCGCTCGTTCCCGTCAACAGCGTGCGCCTAAGCAGCCCCCTGCGCCTCCACAGCAAAAGCAGGGGACGGGCTTTTGACTGGATCCATGGGAACATAGCCGCCATCAAAGTGTCCGTGCCGGACGGCCTGCCGGTCGAGGGGGAGGTTGAAAGTTTTTCACCAAAGGTGGCCTCTTATAACCTCTAACCAGTGGGTTCTCCAAATAGTGCGATGCGGATACACCCTGAATTTGGTCTCCACTCCTCCAAATTGCCAACCGGGAGCCCAATCCTTCAGCTCCCATCACAAGCGGGTGCTTGCAAAGGAACTCTCCGCCCTTCTCAGCGCCAATGCGGTCGAGCCCGTGCCACCCAGGCAGGAAGGGCAGGGATTCTATTCCAGGTACTTCCTTGTGGAAAAGAAAACAGGGGGAATGTGCCCCATCCTAGACCTGAGAGGCCTGAACAAGTATCCGGTGCGAGAAAAGTTCAGGATGCTTTCCTTGGGCACCCTTCTCCCCATGATTCAGAAAGACGATTGGCTATGTTCCCTGGATTTGAAGGATGCTTACATTCACATCCCGATACTGCCAGCTCACAGGCAGTATCTCAGATTCCGTCTGGGGACACGTCACTTTCAGTATTGTGTGCTGCCCTTTGGGCTCACCTCTGCACCACGGGTGTTCACGAAGTGTCTCGTGGTGGTTGCGGCGTATCTCCGCAAGCTGGGGGTGCACGTGTTCCCGTATCTCGACGATTGGCTGGTGAAGAGCACCTCAGAGGCAGGAGCTCTTCGGTCCATGCAGTGTACTATTCACCTTCTGGAGCTGCTGGGGTTGTGATAAATTACCCGAAGTCCCATCTCCAGCCAGTTCAATCTCTGGAATTCATAGGAGCTCTGCTGAATTCACGGACGGCTCAGGCCTTTCTTCCCGAAGCGAGGGCCCACAACCTCCTGTCCCTCGCTTCCCAGGCCAGAGCGTCTCAGCAGATCACAGCTCGGCAGATGTTGAGACTCCTGGGCCATATGGCCTCTACGGTCCATGTGAACTCCCATGGCTCGTCTTCACATGAGATCTGCTCAATGGACCCTAGCTTCCCAGTGGTGCCAAGCCACCGGGAATCTAGAAGATTTCATCCGCCTGTCCATCAGTTGCCGCAATTCGCTGCACTGGTGGACAGTTCGGACCAATTTGACCCTGGGACGTCCATTCCAAATTCCACAGCCCACGAAGGTGCTGACGACGGATGCATCTCGCCTGGGGTGGGGAGCTCATGTCGATGGGCTCCACACCCAGGGGGTGTGGTCCCCCCAGGAACAAGATGTTTAGATCAACCTCCTGGAGCTCCAAGCGGTCTGGAACGCACTGAAGGCCTTCAGGGATTGGCTGTCCTACCAAATCATCCAAATTCGGACAGACAATCAGGTTGCAATGTATTACATCAACAAGCAGGGGGGCACCAGATCTCGCCCTCTGTGTCAGGAAGCCGTGAGGATGAGGCGTTGGGCCTGCCAGTTTGGCATGCTTCTCCAAGCCACATACCTGGCAGGCGTAAACAACAGTCTGGCCGTCAGGCTGAGAAGAGTCATGCAACCGCACGAGTGGTCGCTCCATTCCAGAGTGGTACGCAAGATCTTCCGAGAGTGGGGCACCCCCTCGGTGGACCTTTTCGCCTCTCAGACCAATCACAAGCTGCCTCTGTTGTGTTCCAGACTACTGGCACCCGGCAGACTGGCGTCGGATGCCTTTCTCCTCCATTGGGGGAACGGCCTCCTGTATGCTTATCCTCCCATACCTTTGGTGGGGAAGTCCTTACTGAAGCTCAAGCAAGACCACGGCACCATGATTCAGATAGCGCCTTTTTGGCCCCGTCAGATCTGGTTCCCTTTTCATCTGGAGTTGTCCTCCGAAGAACTGTGGCGATTGGAGTGTTTTCCGACTCTCATTTCGCAGAATGACTGAGCGCTTCTGCACCCCAACCTTCAGTCTCTGGCTCTCACAGCCTGGATGTTGAGGGCGTAGATTTTGCTTCGTTGGGTCTGTCTGAGGGTGTCTCCTGTGTCTTGCTTGCTTCTCGAAAGGATTCCACTAAAAAGAGTTACTTTTTCAAGTAGAGGAGGTTTGTCGTTTGGTGTGAGAGCAAGGCCCTAGAACCTCGTTCTTTTCCTGCACAGAACCTGCTTGAATACCTTCTGCTCTTATCAGAGTCTGGTCTCAAGACCAACTCAGTAAGGAATCACCTTAGTGCGATTAGTGCTTACCATTATCGTGTAGAGGGTAAAGCCATCTCTGGAGAGCCTTTAGTCGTTTGATTCATGAGAGGCTTGCTTTTGTCAAAGCCCCCTGTCAAGCCTCCTGCAGTGTCATGGGATCTCAACGTCGTCCTCACCCAGCTGATGAAACCTGCTTTTGAGCCACTGAATTCTTGCCATCTGAAGTACTTGACCTGGAAGGTCATTTTCTTGGTGGCAGTTACTTCAGCTCGTAGAGTCAGTGAGCTTCAAGCCCTGGTAGCTCATGCTCCTTATACCAAATTTCATCATAACAGAGTAGTACTCCACACTCACCCTAAGTTCCTGCCACTACTACTACTACTTAACATTTCTAAAGCGCTACTAGGGTTACACAGCGCTGAACAATTTAACATAGAGGGACAGTCCCTGCTTAAAGAGCTTACAATCTAAAAGACAAGTGAACAGTCAGTCCAATAGGGGCGTCAAATTGGGGCAGTCTGGATTTCCTGAACAGTAAGAGTTAGGTGCCGAACGCAGCATTGAAGAGGTGGGCTTTAAGCAAAGACTTGAAGATGGGCAGGGAGGCGGCTTGGCGTAAAGGCTCGGGAAGGTTGTTCCAAGCATAGGGTGAGGCGAGGCAGAATGAGCGGAGCCTGGAGTTGGCGGTGGTGGAGAAGGGTACTGAGAGGAGGGATTTGACCTGTGAACGGAGGTTTTGGGCGGGAACGTAAGGGGAGATGAGGGTAGAGAGGTAGTGAGGGGCGGCAGAGTGAGTGCATTTGTAGGTAAGAAGGAGACGCTTGAATTGAATGCGGTATCTGATAGGAAGCCAGTGAAGTGACCTGAGGAGAGGGGTGATATGAGTATATCGGTTCTGGCGGAATATAAGACATGCAGCAGAGTTCTGAACGGATTGAAGGGGGGATAGATGGCTAAGTGGGAGGCCAGTGAGGAGTAAGTTGCAGTAGTCCAGGCGAGAGGTAATGAGAGCGTGGAGAGAGTCAAAGGTGGTGTCGGAGTTCCATCTTAACCAGTCAATTGTCTTGCCAACATTCTTTCCCAGACCGCATACCCGCCCTGCTGAACGTCAGTTGCACACATTGGACTGCAAGCGAGCGTTGGCCTTCTATCTGGAGCGGACACAGCCCCACAGACAGTCCGCCCAATTGTTTATTTCTTTCGACCCCAATAGGAAGGGGGTTGCTGTCTGGAAACGCACCATCTTCAATTGGCTAGCAGATTGCATTTCCTTCACTTACGCCCAGGCTGGGCTGACTCTTGAGGGTCATGTCACGGCTCATAGTGTTAGAGCCATGGCAGCGTCGGTGGCCCACTTGAAGTCAGCCACTTTTGAAGATATTTGCAAGGCTGCGACGTGGTCATCTGTCCACACATTCACATCACATTACTGCCTCCAGCAGGATACCTGGCGCGACAGTCAGTTCGGGCAGTCGGTGCTGCAGAATCTGTTTGGGGTTTGAATCCAACTCCACCCTCCAGGACCCGATTTTATTCTAGTCAGGCTGCACTCTCAGTTAGTTGTTCTTCGTAGGTCAATTTCTGTTATGCCCTCGCCGTTGCGAGGTTCAATTGACCTGGGTTCTTGTTTTGAGTGAGCCTGAGAGCTAGGGATACCCCAGTCGTGAGAACAAGCAGCCTGCTTGTCCTCGGAGAAAGCGAATGATACATACCTGTAGCAGGTGTTCTCCGAGGACAGCAGGCTGATTGTTCTCACCTACCCTCCCTCCTCCCCTTTGGAGTTGCGTTTTTCCTCATTCCTTTGCTTGTCATTCAACTGAGTGGGAACGGTCGCGCACGGGCGGGTGGGCATGCCTGCGTGCGGGACCGCCTGCAAAGTTTTCTTCCGGTTGGTGGGGGCTGCCGTGGACGTCAACCCAGTCGTGAGAACAATCAGCCTGCTGTCGTCTGAGAACACCTGCTACAGGTATGTATCATTCGCTTTCAGTACCCATGCATGTTTTTAATCGTTCCCACAAGAACTTCCTAATCCCTTTTTTGAACTGTTTCTATGTCTTGAATTTTAAGCTCTGAGCAGGGGCTGTTTTATGTGTTTTATGTACAACGCAGCATTTGCGTGGTACCATGATAGAAATGATAAGTAGTACTAGTAGTCTTCTAAGGCCTTTTCCATTCATCATGTCATTCAGGCCCTTAAGTGGGAGACCCTGGATATGGGGCTCCGAGTAGGCTGGGCTGAGTGTAAGCTTTAGTCTGTACTGTAAAGGAAAAGTTTATGCGACAAGAGTAGATGCTTTGAAGATGGCAGTCACAAAAAAGACTTTGGTTGAGGGTGGTGTTGTACATAGATATTCCAGGATCGTAAGGTAGAAGTGGCCCTTAAGGTTTTAATGATATGCTGTTTGGAGATTTTGGCTTCAGTTTGTACCTCCTATCTAGCTGGAGCCTGCCTTTTGGTTTCTTCCTCTTGCTGAATCCACTAATCAGGCATTGAGAGATTGTGGGCCTTGCTGAAGTTGGGGTTTGCTCTATTTAGTTGATGCCATATATGACTTAATCGGAGCCCTTTCCCCACTGTATGGCACTTTCCATATCTGTGTGCTGTCTGTTGTGATTAAGGAATCCTTCGGCTGATGAGGTCTCCAAATCCTGCATGACTAAACTTTCCTTTAAGGGTAAGCTGTTGATGCAGAGGATCTGGAGAAAGTGGTTAAGGAGTTAGGAGAAGCTTGTCCTCAAAGACTTCCAGAAGAGAAGCCAAAGCCTTCAGTTCTTACTCCTAATTGTTCCCAGCTTTGTGAAGAATAAGGTACAAGTTGGGCCGATCAGGCTATTTTCAAAGGAGCTGAAATTAGAGAATGTGCCATCGCTGGTGAGGCATCCAAAGGGAGGATCTTGAGTAAACTACCCTTCCAATTCCTCCCATACTAGTCAATAATGATGTCCTGGGCCATTTCTCAGGTTATCAGATGAGGGTTTGACAGACTGCCTTCGTTGAGGAATGGACCAGAATATTGTGCCAAGAAGTGGATTGTGGACGACATTGGAAAAGGATACAAGCTAGAACCTCCACCTATCGCAGATTTTCTCCTTGCATGGATCAAATAAAACTTAGTGATAGAAGCTACTCTGTGAAGCCTGTGTAACCTGTATACAGTGACCCTAGTTCCCAAACAGGAATGGGGGAAGGGATGGTACTCCCATCTGTTTCTTTGTACTCAAGAAAGGTGGTTACTTCTGGGCAATTTTGGACCTTAAAAGGTCTTGCTCCCATTTTAGAATGGTAACTGTAAGGTCAGAAATCACTTCAGTTTGAAGAATGTTTTTTGTTGTCTGTGGATCTCAGAAGAGCTGTCTTCTACATCCTTATTTGACCGTTTCTTAGATTTGCAATTCTGAATAGTTATTACCAGTTCTGAGCAATGCCGTATAAATACTCCATGGCTCCCAGAACCTTTGCAAAGGTTATAGTTGCAGTGATGACCTTGCTGGGGCATGAGTGAATCAGGTTCTGTCCCTGTCTTGATGACTGGTTGATCTGAGCCCCCTCTCTTTGGATATATTTGTAGATGATGTTGAGATTAGTGCAGCTACTGT
Source organism: Microcaecilia unicolor (assembly GCF_901765095.1). NCBI lineage: Eukaryota > Metazoa > Chordata > Amphibia > Gymnophiona > Siphonopidae > Microcaecilia > Microcaecilia unicolor. Next base: position 28,308 of record NW_021963722.1, on the reverse strand, counting down.
AATCACTGGGATTGATAATCAACTTCAACAAGAACAAGTTGGACCCATCTCAGAGGCTGGAATATTTAATGCTACCTTTTCAGTATCCACGAAGGAAAGGTATTTATCCCAGAACACAGGGTACGGACATTGCATTCCCAGATCAGACCCTTGGTTACAGCAGTATAACTTACCCTACAGCCTGGGACTATGACAGTCGAGGACTGATGCTATCAACCTCCGAGGGTGTCTCTAGACTTCGCTTTCAGCTGCTGGTCACTGATAACCTAGGACTTAGCCTGTCTCCTGCCATAACCCCCCTCCCCCCCCCATCCAAACACGAATCAATATGAGATGGTTGCTACAGTCCAGCATCCTCAAGAAAGGAGTTCTAGCAATCTCCAATTGGATGGTGGTCCCCATGGAATGCTAGCCTGTTAAGATTGGCAGCCCATTACCAGGATCAAGTGGCACAAAGGATTTGGCCATATGCTGAAGTGGCCCGGTCAATCAACCGGCTTGAGTGAGGGTAATTCGAAAAGGCCTTGGTGTTTTCCACTTTTCTCCACAGAAGGTTCCTCCAAGTCGCCACAGCATCACGTTTATCAACAAGCAAAGAGGAATGAAAAGTGTTCATTTGGATCCACAAGCTAGTCTTCTCTTCCATTGGGCAGAATAGTTTGTGTTCCTCTCTGTGTTATGTACAGTGGGGGAAGCATAATTTTCAGGCAGACTTTCTGAGCAAACACTCCCTTGATCCCAGGGAGTGGGAGTTGTCACAAAGAGCCTTTGATCTGATGATGGAGTGCTGGGGTCCTGCAGTTCTCTACCTGATGGACTACCAGAGCAAATGCCAAAATAGACTGCTGCTTTAGTCAGCGCAGGAGTATGGAGGTCAGAAAGAATAAATTCTCTAATTCAGCAGTGACTGATGTCTTGCCACCTCGGTGTTTTTCTTCTGTGACCCAATGATAGGCTAGATGCTTCAAAGAATTGCGTCATCTGCCTCTAGCTCCATCTGCCTCTTCAGTATTCTCTATCTCCCCAGCAGGGTGGTTGCAGCTTGTTCAAGCTCCTTCAGAAAATCTGTCTGGGGTGGCTCCTGTGCTTTGCCAGTTGTGGCTGATGGTGCCCACTTTAAAGGCAAATAGGTTAGCCCTTTCCCTTCCTTACCCGACCCCCGATGTGGAAGTAGACAAATAGGCAAGCCCTGTCCCTGACTTTGCCCACGCTGTGGATGCAGGCATATAGGCTCGCCCTTTCCCTGCCTTTCCCACGCTACTGATCCTCCGGAGTTGGAAATTTGCCTCTTTCTCTGTTCCAAGAAGACTTTCCACGGAAAGTCAAAGCAAAACAGCAAAAGTAGAGGCTGACAAACCAATAGGGAGATAATATCAAAAACCAGTTTATTCAGAATATTCATATCAAGGACAGCCAACCGATCATGGTGTTTGCTGATCGGTTGGCTGTTCTTTTGTTCTCTCTGTGGATTAACTTGCATACATAAAGGAATTATTCAAGCCTATCAGCTTCTTCTCAGAGAAAGTTGATTGTGACTCCTGAGGCAGGTGCTTTGGCGCTGAAACACGGACCGTGTCTGGTCCTTGATATGATTATTCAGAATAAACTGGTTTTTGATATTATCTCCCTATTGGTTTGCGCATTTGTCAGCTTCTACTTTTGCTTCCTTTCGCTGTTGCCTCAAACTTTCCTCACAGCGTAAAAAAAAAAAAAAAAAGAGGTTTTCTTCTGATTGTGCAGCGTGACCGATTATCGGAGACTCGGTGTGGAGAGGTAAGTGCATTTTGTAGCTCCTCTGGGGATGGCCCGCATTTGGGACGATTTTGGCGTGAATCCCCCATTTTGAATTTCCGCCGCTTTCGGTGATGGCTGCTGAGAAAGTAAAGCTCTGTAAGGCGTGCTTTTCAGACGGTACAGCCGGCCCGAGCACGGCGAGCGATGTTCCTTCCCGCTCCGAGGAGCTGGCAGCGGGCGCCATTCTGTTCCAAAATGGCGCGACCCCCGCTGAGGCGGAGGGGCGCCTCGTGTAGAGGCTAATAAAAAAAGCTGTTTCCCCCGGCCAGGGTGAGCCATTTTCCCCTGAATTTGTTTTACTGCTGCATAATGCATACATGTTAAAAAGAGCTCTTCCGCAGGGGTCCTCTGCAGCCCTGCTTTCTGTATCCCCTCCAGTGGAGTCTGGCCTTGAATTACCGTCAGGCGCATTTTCCCCGGACAGATGGCCGCAAGACAAGCGCAGAAGGGTGGATTACCCTTCAGACAGAGGTGCCCCCCCCCCTCCCCCGTGATCGGGATATGAGGGGTCTGGCAGGCCTTCGTGGTCTGGAGAGCCAGAAGATGGTGCAGGATTGCCACCGGATCCAGATGATCCTTCCGCGGTGAGGATTTTCCACCATGATGAGCTGCCAGCGCTTATTACTGATGCCTTGCAGGTCCTCTCTATAGAAGACCCTGGGAGTACTGAGACCTCCTCCTGTAATCCGAGGATGGCAAGTACTAAGAAATAGACTCCATCCAAGATCACGGCTCAATGGGCTGACCCCGAGGGGCCTTTGATAGTCGCCAGGGCTATGGGGCAATTATACCTTCTAAGTTAGGAGCATTTGGCTTGCCTAGCAGTGCCTAAAGTAGTTGCCCTAGTTACGGCTGTGACAAAGAAAACTACCCTCCCAGTGGAAGGAGGAGTTGCCCTGAAGGACATGCACGACCGTCGCCTGGAGGCAGCTATGAAACGGTCCTTTGAAATTTCAGGCCTATCCTTACAGGCATCTGCATGCAGCTGCTACGCTGCCCGAGCTTGCCTCGCTTGGTTACAACAGGCAGTGGAACAGCCCGGAGATGGAGCGGAGCCCCTTACTGAGGTGGCACCGTGGATGGAGTCGGCCTTGTCATTTTTGGCTGATGCCCTTTATGATCGGGTCAGAGCTTCAGCTAAACAGATGGCTGTAGTGGTGGCGGCTCGCCGTCTTCTGTGGCTACGGCATTGGGCAGCTGACATGGCCTCTAAGCAAAGGTTGGTGAAGTTGCCCTTTCAAGGCCTTCTGTTTGGTGAGGAGTTGGAAAAAATTGTGAAAGGCCTGGGGGATGCCAAACCCCAGCGCTTACCCGAGGATAGGCCGCGGCCTTCTTCCAAAGGTCAGGCGGTTCCCTCCTCTTACAGACCTCGCTTTCGTGAAGCTAGAAGGTACCGCCCGGGGCGTTCTGCTGGGTTCACTTCACGTGCCCGTTTTCAGCAGAGGAACTCCTTTCGCTCGGAAAACGCTCCGCAGCAGCAGGCTCAAGACCTGGAGTTCAAGGGCGACCCTCTTAATGATGGTGCGCCAGCCCCCTTCTCCATTTCTTTGATAGGAGGACGACTTCCCTCTTTCTCGAGGAGTGGGCCAAGATTACCTCAGATCAGTGGGTCTTGGACCTGATCAGAGGAGTGGCCTAGTGGTTAGGGTGGTGGACTTTGGTCCTGAGGAACTGAGTTCAATTCCCGGCACAGGCAGCTCCTTGTGACTGGGCAAGTCACTTAACCCTCCATTGCCTGCCGCATTGAGCCTGCCATGAGTAGGAAAGCGCGGGGTACAAATGTAACAAAAAAAAATTTAAAAAATACAGAATAGAATTCAATGCCCCGATAAGAGACGTGTTTGTGGAGTCCCGATGCGGTTCTGCCGTCAAACGGGCGGAGGTAGAGGAGACCTTGCAAGGCTTGATTCACATAGGGGCGGTTTCCCCCGTGCCTCCCGGCGAATGCTGTTCTGGCCGTTACTCCATTTACTTTGTGGTGCCGCGAAAAGTAGGGTCTTTTCGGCCTATCCTAGACTTAAAACAATTCAGCAAGTCACTGAATGTGTGGCATTTTCACATGGAAACCCTGCGCTCCGTCATAGCGGCGGTACAGCCAGGAGAGTTTCTCACGTCTCTGGACCTGAAAGAAGCTTACTTGCACATACCAATTTGGCCCCCGCACCAGAGGTTTCTGCGTTTTGCGATGATGGGAAAACATTTCCAGTTTCGGGCCTTGCCTTTTGGCCTCGCCACAGCTCCCCGAACCTTTTCGAAGGTAATGGTGGTAGTAGCTGCTTTTCTCAGGCGAGAGGGTATCCGGGTTCTCCCATACCTAGACAACTGGCTCATCAGAGCAGACTCTGCAGAAGAGAGTCATCAGGTTACAGCCAGAGTGGTCTTACCCTGTTTCCCTGAAAATAAGACAGTCTTATATTAATTTTTGCTCCCAAAGATGCGCTAGGTCATATTTTCAGGTGATGTCTTATTTTTCCATGAAGAAGAATTCACATTTATTATTGAGCAAAAAAAATGAACATCTAATATAATAAAACGCACCGTGAACGTTCTGAAGCCAACGTTCTGAAGCCACTCAAACACACCCTGGCTGTAGGGTTCGTGGATTCGTGGTGTGAAGCCAGCCAGCCATGGGCGGGGAAAAAAACGGATCGCACCCACGGACGCGGTTCCGGCAGCGTCAGGGAAGGAGGCGGCGCTCCCGACATCTCTAGCCTTCCCTTCGCTGTGTTCCGCCTAGAGAGCTGCACGGCTTCCGTCCCCGCGGGAATCCCGCGGAACCCGCGGGATTCCTGCGGGGACGGAGGCAGTTCCTGCGGGGTTCCCGCGGGGATGGAAGCAGTTCTGCGGGTTTCCCGCGGGGACGGAGGCAGTTCCTGCGGGGTTCCCGCGGGGATGGAACCAGTTCTGTGGGCTTCCCGTGGAAGTGTAAGCTGCACCTGCACCAGCCTCTCATCTACCAAATACCAATTTATTTGAGTGCTGTCTCTTCCTCCTCTTCTTCCTTGCTTTAACAGCATAAATGTGGAAAGTCTTCCATTAAGGAGGTGGTAGAGTCACAAATGATGACGGAATTCAAAAAGGCGTGGGATGAACACAGAGGATCTCTAATTAGAAAATGGAAGTTATATAAAAGCTAACCTTAAATGGCTGCATGTGTGTGGATATGTCAAGTGACACTTAGATGGCAACTCTGGCTGTGATGAACTAGAGCTGATACCTGGCAGACTTGTGTGGTCTGTGTCTCATACATGGCAATCTGGTGTAGGATGGGCTGGAAAGGGCTTAGACAGCAACTTCAGTGGCTGGAACATAAGGACAGTGCTGGACAGACTTTTACGGTCTGTGTCCCACAAATGAAAACATGAATAGGCTGGAGTGGGCTTCGATGGCAACTCCAGCAGTTGGAACATAAGGATGGGGCCAGATAGACTCCTGTGGTCTTTGTTCCAGAAACACGAAAGAAAGACCATAATCAAGTATATAATATCACACTCGTTGATTTAATGATGAATTGATCATGAGTGTGACTATTGGGCAGAGTGGATGGACCGTTCAGGTCTATTTGCTGTCACTTACTATGTTACTGTTAATCCTCTTTGCTCCCAGGCTGGTGCACAGACCTCAGCTCTGACACAGGCACGAGAATCAGATGTCACCTGATCTACTGGCGCGTGCATGTGGCGGCCTCTCAGCACACACTGCCAGTGAATCAGAGACAAATCTTACATGTGCGCACCAGAGTGTTCCAAGTTCCAACTTCCATTCCTTCCTTGCCTACAGTGCTGTGGCTCAAATCCAGAAAGGGAGCTGACTGGAACTTTCTTTTATGTACTATTAAATTCTTACGGGGATGGGTGGGGATGGGTTGGGATGGTTTTAATTTTTGCGGGGATGGGTGGGGACGGGTAAGATTCCAGCGGGGATGGGTGGGGACGGGTAAGATTCCAGCAGGGACGGGCGGGGATGGGTAGGATTTCTGTCCCCGTGCAACTCTCTAGTTCCGCCTTCTTCTGACGTCAAGGATGGGGAGAGAAGTGGGTGGGCAGTAAAGTTGAACAATGGGAGCGGAAGGGCAGGGGAGAAACGACAGCATGGATGCGAAGGGGGGGGCATGGATGCGAAGGGGGGGGGGGAGAAGAGGGCGGGCCAGGCTGGGACATGGGAGAGGGAGGAGCATGGATGCGAGGGGGGGTCATGGAAGGGAGAGAGGGGACTTGCTGGAAAAGGATGAATGGAGGCGGCAGGGGACAGAAGAGCATGGATGGGCATGGATTGGGAGGGCAGGGCTCAGAGAGAGAGGGGAATTGCTGGATAGCGATGAATGGAGGGGACAGATGGGCATGGATGGATATGGATTGCAGGGCAGGGCTCAGGGAGAGAGGGGAATTGCTGGATATGGATGAATGGAGGGGGCAGGTGACAGAGGAGCATGGATGGGCATAGATTGGGAGGGCAGGGCTCAGGGAGAGAGGGGAATTGCTGGAAAAGGATGAATGGAGGGGGCAGGGGACAGATGGGCATGGATTGGGAGGGCAGGGCTCACACTCTCTCTCTCATATACAATGTCTTTCTGACTCACACTCTCACACACTGTCTCACACTGTATCACATTCACTCTCTATGTGCCACACAGTCACTCACACACTCGCTTGGTCTCATACACTCACTCTCACAGAGAATCTGTGTCTCACACACACTCTCTCTCTCGCACACACACACACACTCTCTCACACTGTTTCACATACACACTTGCACACACTCTCATTCTCACACACACTCACACCCAGACTCACTCTTTCTCACACACACACACTTTCACTCTGTCTCTCACACAGTCACTCTCACATACACTCTCCCAAACATACACACTCCGAGGAAAACCTTGCTAGCACCCGTTTCATTTGTGTCAGAAACGGGCCTTTTTTACTAGTTTATTATATACTGTACAGTAGTTGTCATCACAAAACAGCATAACCAGACAAACTGTGAATCCTATCAAGAATTTCTTGTTGTTACCATCATTTCCATGTACAACAATCTACGGTACATTTACCGATCCCGATATTTATGAACACAAATCAAGATTTATTCAATGACAGTCATGTCATCATCTTCTGGAACATCATCATAATAATCCAAATCTTGAATTTCCTGGTGAATTTCTTGTGACTCCATTTCTTTCAGAATCATTGGCCCAAATCTCTCATGTCTAGCAATAGCACTGTCCTTAAATGAGTACTTCTTGTCAAGGTAGCCTGCTTGTAGTGCATTTGCAATGCAACTGTCAGTGATTTTCTCCCATGAATTCTTCACCCAAGTCACAACCTCTTGCAGTTTAGGCTTCACAAGTTCCCACGCTGATTTCTCTCCATTATATTTTCATTGTAGTCATTAATTTCCATGCGCAAATTGTCCTTGAATGACTTGTTTATTGCAATATCAAGAGTCTGGAGATAGGCCGTCATTCCTGCAAGAATCATTATTTGATCTATTTTTCTTTTGCGAAGAAATTTCTTCATGTCTTTAGCGCAGTGTGTGCTGGCTGAATCCCAGACTAGCAGAACAAGCGGCAGCATTAAATCGACCCACTTCCTTATAACTGCTTGTGTGGCCCAGGCTTTTTCAGTTTCAAGAATAAAAATGCCTGAAACACGTTCAATCTTATCTTTCTTGCCCTTAGAAATTATTAAAGGTGGGACTTTAGTGCCATCCAGACGAATTGCCAAAATACAGGTAACACGTGCACTTTCGTAAGCAGTGGAGGGAATGTACACTGAGGAGGCACCCCGCTGTTCAATTGTTGTTTGAGATGCTTGGCCCATAAACACTGCAGTTCCATCCATAGCAATCATGTTGGAAAGATTGTATTTAGAGAAGTCAGCGTCATCAATAAAGGACTTGAATGCAAATGCACGTTTAATAATTTTATTTTTATTTTTGTTACATTTGTACCCCACGCTTTCCCACTCATGGCAGGCTCAATGCGGCAGGCAATGGAGGGTTAAGTGACTTGCCCAGAGTTACAAGGAGCTGCCTGTGCCGGGAATCGAACTCAGTTCCCCAGGACCAAAGTCCACCACCCTAACCAATAGGCCACCGTGGATCTTCTTAAAGACAGTTCACTTCGCTGAAGGAAACTATCCAGCCAGTGTTGTGATGCTTTGAATTCTTCGGGGGCTATTTCGAACTGTGGTGCCATTGCAAGGGCAAATTCTTGAATCTGAGCCCTATTCACAACCAAAGCCTTTGCTCTCCGGTCAACAACCCATTCAGGTCTTCCAGCTCAGAAAATAGTGGTTGCCGACCTGATCCACACTTGCGCTTTTTAGCATTTCCGTTGTCCACTTGTTGACTGAGGTTACCGTAATCTGCTCGCCATTTTCATACCAGTCGGATACTCAACATCTTCTCTTTGCAGAAAGCAGTAAGATTTTTACCCCGAGAGTCTTCCACGATTCCTTTCTTGTACTCGACGGAATAGCTCTTTCTTTTTGCGCTCATGTCTAGGTAGAGGTAAAAATATACCAGCACTGTATATTTCTTGTACTTTAGACCCTTCAGCAGAAAAGCAGACACCCCCTAAAGAATCAAAGTGGCACACTGGTTGTCTGACTCACACACAGGGCCACAAAAAACAAGGGCTGTAAAGTACCTGGCTCCCACACACTGTCTGGAGACTGTAACAATTTCCCACAGCAGTTCCTGGACCAGTTGTACAGCAGGGACGGTATTGCAGCTTTCGGCCACCAGTGGGAGCTCATCACAGCAGACTCGCACAGCAGGGACAGCGTACGGTATGGCGGCAGGCGACGGGATAACGGCAGACTGTGTGCAGTTCTACATCTGGCGGTAGGGGACAACGGGGATGGCGGCAGGCGACGGGCCTCTTGATGCCTTGCCTGCACATTTACAAGTGACGGCCGTGGAAGGGAACATCGGGGTTGGCGGCAGGTGACGGTCTTCATGTCCTGCATGCAGCTGCTCTGCAATGGACGGTGAAGGTAGGGGACAACGGTGGCGGGCTAAAAAGAATCACAGCTGCATGCTCTGGTGTTCTGTTCGGCAGGCATGCTTCCAAACAAAAACTTTGCTAGGTCTTACTTTCGGGGGAGGCCTTATATTTAGCAATTCAGCAAAACCTCTACTAGGTCTTATTTTCAGGGGATGTCTTATTTTCAGGGAAACACGGTAGTACTGCAATCTCTGGGCTGGGTCGTCAATATAGCCAAAAGTCATCTGACCCCCTCTCAATCTCTAGATTATTTGGGGGTCCGGTTCGACACAGCCTCGGGGATGGTCTTCCTACCTGAGCAAAGGCGGTGCAAGCTTCAGAACCAGGTCCGTCTGCTCCTGAGGATGCCCCGCCCGCGAGCTTGGGACATTGTCCAGCTGTTAGAGTCGATGACGGCCACTTTGGAAGTGGTGCCATGGGTGAGAACGCACCTGAGACCTCTGCAGTGTTCCCCACTTCAACGATGGTCTCCAGTATCTCAGGATTATCAATGCAGACTCACGTGGCTCCTTGCGGCCCGGCTCAGTATGGAATGGTGGCTCTCAGCATGCTACGGCAATGAATGCCGCTAGCGCTCCCTGATTGGTGCCTAGTGGTAACAGATGCCAGCCTGAAGGGCTGGGGTGCACATTGCCGGGAAAGGCATGCCCAGGGTCTTTGGACACCTGAGGAGTCGGAGTGGTCCATCAATCGCTTGGAGTTGAAAGCGATTTTCCAGGCGCTTCTGGCCTTTCAATTGACCCATGAAGGATTGGCTGTCAGAGTTCTGTCGGACAACACGACAGCAGTGGCCTACATAAATCGCCAAGGAGGCACTCAGTGCAGAGCACTAGCAGCGCAGGCCGCGCAGATTTGCCACTGTGCCGAGCTTCATCTGCAGTTTCTGTCAGCAGCTCATATTGCAGGTCAGAGCAACGTGCAAGCCGATTATCTGAGCAGGAATCAGATCGACCGAGCGGAGTGGGAACTTGCAGACGAAGTATTCCTGCAAATATGTGCCAAATGGGGAAAGCCCGTAGTGGATCTTATGGCGTCAAGCACAGTGGATCTTATGGCGTCAAGCACAAATGCCAAAGTCCCGTGCTTCTACAGCAGACGGAGAGATCCTCGCTCGGCAGGGTTGGATGCCTTGGCTCAACCCTGGCCTCAGGGCCTCCTGTATGTGTTCCCTCTGTGGTCCTTGATAAGGTGAGTACTCCTGCGGATTCGGCTCCACCAAGGAGAGGTGGTGCTCATTGCGCCGTATTGGCCCAGGAGGCCGTGGTATGCGGACCTCCGGCGGATGCTGGTAGAGGATCCCCTGCAGTTACCTCTGGTACCGAACCTGATGTCACAGGGCCTGGTGACCATGGAGGACGCCTGCCGCTTTGGTCTTACAGCATGGCTATTGAGAGGGCGCAATTGAGAGACAAGGGATATTCCAGTAAAGTCATTTCCACTCTCCTACAGGCCCACAAGCGTTACACTTTCGTGGCTTATGCCAGGATTTGGCGCCAATTTGTGGCTTGGTGTGCTTCTAAAGCGATTACACCCATGCGGGCTTCAGTCTCGGCGATACTTGATTTTTTGCAGGATGGTTTACAAAAAGGCTTGGCCTATAATTCCCTGCGTGTTCAAGTGGCAGCCTTAGCATGTTTTCGAGGGAAGGTCGCTGGCCTCTCTCTGGCTGCTTGCCCGGATGTGACACGGTTTCTTAGAGGGGTGCTTCGGCTCCGTCCTCCCGTGCGGGCTCCGTGTCCGGCCTGGAACCTGGGGTTAGTTTTAAAGGCCCTTCAGTGTTCGCCCTTCGAGCCGCTTAGGCGAACTTGGGAGAAGGATGTGACCTTAAAGACGGTCTTTTTGGTGGCTGTGACATCGGCGAGACGGGTATCTTAACTCCAGGCGCTGTCCTGTCGAGACCCATTTCTGCAATTCTCGGAGTCCGGAGTAATGGTACGTACGGTGCCTTCCTTCATGCCTAAGGTGGTTTCAGCGTTTCACCTAAACCAGCCTATTTTCCTGCCCTCCTTTTCTAAAGAGGAGTTTCCAGAAGCCTATGGGCAGTTGCACCTTCTGGATGTGCGAAGGGCTCTGTTGCAATATCTGCGCATGTCAAATGCCTTCAGGAGCTCTGACCATCTTTTTGTTCTTTTGTCAGGTCCGCGCAGAGGGTCTCCAGCGTCTAAGGCCACTATAGCCCTTTGGCTCATAGAAGCTATCTTTTCAGCATATCTGTTATCTGGCCGGCCTCCGCCTGAAGCCTTTAAGGCACATTCCACAAGAGCGATTTCCTCTTCTTGGGCTGAAACTGGAGCACACTCTCTTCAAGAGATATGTAGTGCAGCTACTTGGGCTTCTAAGCTCTCGTTTGCCCGACATTACAGGCTGGATGTGGCTGCCAGGAGAGACGCACTTTTTGGAGCACAAGTGTTGGCGCGTGGTGTGGCTTGTTCCCACGCTATCTAGGGATTGCTTTGATACATCCCACTTGTAATGGATTCATCTGCTTGATGACAAGGAAGGGAAAATTAGGTTCTTACCTTGGTAATTTTCTTTCCTTTAGTCATAGCAGATGAATCCATGAGCCCTCCCTCAGTGGTTCATTATGTGATTTATGTTACTTTTATGTTCAGTTTTTCCTGTAGATATGTTCCCTCATTGTGACAAGTTGGAAAACAGTCTTCAGGATTTCTGTTCAGTTACAGGAGGATTAGTTCATTCCCTCCTTTGAATTATAGCTCCAGTTTTGGGGCGTTCATCTGCTGTGAGGAAAGTTCATGTTATTATGCTTTGCGGTGTAACACTGCTTTGGAAGCTTCAAATACTGAAGAGGCAGATGGAGCTAGCTGGCCAAGAGGCACTATGGTTTTTCAGTGCTCTCTATCTCCTCCTGCTGGTTGATGGACACAACCCACTTGTAATGAATTCATCTGCTATGACTAAAGGAAAGAAAATTACCAAGGTAAGAACCTAATTTTCCCTTCCAGGCTTGCTGATAATGATGTAAGTAGATAAGGTACTCCATCTTCCCCAGTTCAGTGGGCTTCTGTGTTGGGGCCCCATACTCATGGAGGATCTTTCTCCCTTTGATCTTAAGGCCTGGTTTTTGAAAAGGGTGCTCGTATGAGGTCATTGCCACTCTTCTGCATGCTAGAAAACCCTCTACTTTGTCATATGTTAGGGTTTGGTGGATCTCTGAAAGTCGATGTTCAGAAAGAGTTATTGCTCCAGTCAGACATATCTACCTCATATCCTTGTGTTCTCACTGGGTGATTGGCATGCAGTTTAAACCAGAGTAATAGAATATCACTATGAGAAGACTCAGAAATCTCAAACCAAAATAATTTTTAATGCAGTAGTCAAACAAGGAAAAATAACTTATTTTAGATATGCTGGACAGGTTTTTCCTTGTAGACTGGGTGTGTGTTCTAAATCAGATCTAACTAGCAAAAGAGAAATTGAACAACATGCTGAGTAGAGATGCTGGGTATACTTTTACACTGATAAAATCTTGATAGTCACAGTAGCTTGAAAAGATCATACAACAGAATACAGCATAGGTAATTTTAGTTCATAGAGGAGATATCCTGCAGACTTACTCTAGACCTGCTAGAGAGATAAGGGGGGGCGGGGAGCTAACCCAGCATGCACAGAGAACAAATCAAGCCAGTAGAGTCCCCAAGACACAGGGAATTGGACATGTGCTTTGAAAGAGCCTATTACAGGGATTTATAGTCTTATTATATATCCTTACTTACATCTGCCTCCATGCAAATGGGGTGTAGAACACCTTGTCTTTCTTCAGAATGCTCTTGTGAAAGGTATCGCCTTAGGCTCTTTGAATGGTCAGGTTGCATCTGTAGCTTGTTTTCAAGGATAGTTGTGAACCCTTCCTTGGTGTCTCATCTGGATGTGGGTTGCTTTCATAAAAAGGTTAATCATTTCCGTCCATCAGTTAGGTGAGTCCATAAGGGAGTTTAAATCAGGTCCTCAAAGTGCTTCAGAGAGCTCCATTTAAACCTCTTAAAAAGGCCTTTCTTAAGGAACATACATGAAGACAAAGTATCGGAGATGCAGTTTACTCCATGGAGGATGGAGGCAGCATAGTATCTTTTTTTTTTTTTTTTTTTAATTCCATTTCATTTCTTAATTCCTGACTCTTTTGGGGTACCACCGCACAATTAGTAAAATATTTTCAGTGTATTTCTGTGATTATTTATTTTGATGCTTGGGGAAAATCATGATGGCATCAGCATAAAATACCAAAGCGTCCAAGTTTATCTGCTGTTGTAAAGAGTTTCTCTTGGAGGGGTTCAGTGCTGTGGTGCAGAGGACCTGCTGAATGTTTTCTACCTATGGTGCTATTAGGTAGGGTTGTAGAAGGCAGAGAGAGCTTTCGGAGTCTTGTGGTGATGACCCTGGATTGGCGTTGAAGACTTATGATATGCAGGTCTTGGAAGTTTGTAGTTGGAGCTCCTCTGTAGAGGCTGACCAAAACAGCTTTTTCCAGTTTCAGCCAAAGCTGAAACTTCAGCCAAAACTCATTACCTGGTTTCAGCTGAAGATAAAACCAAAAACTCAGTTTGGTTGTATGAATGTGTACTCCTGTTTTCAGGGTGGGAGGGAGACACAGGACAAAGCACTAATTTTCATCTTTCACAGAAAACACGCAGTCATTTATGGCTGAAACTGAAAACATGGCTGAAAATTAAAATAACCTTTTGACTGGCAGAAAAAGGATTTTTGGCCAGTTTTGGCACCAAAACCGAAATTTATTCAGCTTCTACTTCACTATAATTTTTGCAAGTAGAGTATCTCTTGTTTTTTGGATTCGAGACGTGTTTTGGATGACTTGGCTCTTGAGAGGGCAAGGCTGAGAAAATAGGATATTCTAGGTGATTGTGTTTGCTTCAGTTTCAAAAGTGGTTCACTTCTCTGACTTATGTTTGGGTTTGGAGTGTTTTTGTGGAATGGTGCATGAATGGAGCTAGTTTTTCTCTTATCTCAATGATTGACTTTTAGTGGTGCCTTCATAGAACCTTGAGTTACTTCTCAGGAATAAGTCCAGTTCAGTGGTTCCCAAACCTTGTCCTGGAGGCACCCCAGCAAGTCAGGTTTTCAGTATACCCAAAATGAATATTCATGAGAGAGATTTCATGCAAATCTCGATTATTCAGTGTGGGTGTCCTGAAAACCTGACTTGCTGGGGTACCTCCAGGACCAGGTTTGGGAACCACTGAGAGATTCTCTTTCTTCTAGAGTCTGGGCTAACTTGACCGTAACACACCCTTCAAATAGACTACTTTGTAGTGGCCATTCTCTGAGGAGCAGCAGGCTGAATAATTTTCACAAGTGGGTCGACGATCTGCGTCGGCCCGGGAACCAAGCATAATCCATAGCAAAATCAAACTTTTGCTAAAGCCTTCTAAAGCACATATTGCACCCGACCACGTATGTGCGGAGTATCTGCATGACTGCGTTCCTCAGTTCGTTTTCTCCACATCAGGAGCAGCAGGTTTTCCTGTTGCTCTGTTTTACCCAAGAGTGAGCCTTTTTAGTGCTTTTGCGCTACTTTTTGTCGGTTTCTCTTCCTTTTTCTGTTTAAAAAAAAAAAAAAAAAAAAAAGATTGTAGTCTGGTACTTTCTTAGTTTTTTGATCCACTTTTAAGTTTTCTTTATTTTCGTCACGGTCGGGTTAGGCTGCTCGGATGGGGTTTTCTCCCCCCCTTTTGTGCCTCCGTTTTCTTTGGCGCCTTCGACTTCCATGTCATTGAAAACTCCCAGTGGGTTCAAATGCTGTACTCTGTGCAACCGGACAATGTCTGGTACTGATACACATTCATGGTGTATTCAATGCCTTGGGCCCGACAATAGCCCAGCTTTGTCTTTGTATGACAACACTCAACTGGCTCGAGAAGCCCAACGTGAAAAACATTTTGGAGCTCAGTCCGGTACTTCGACATCGGCATCGACGTTTGTATCGAGGGAAGCATCAACATCGGGAGTAGAGGTAGGGATGGCTGCTGAGAGACCCAGACACACCGGGACCAGCAAGGCATCGAGTGGGTTTCCACCTGCCTCGAGGCCTCCTGCTATGCAGGCCCCCCGGGACCATCCATCGTCGGACCTGACCCTGAAGAGATGTGGGGATTCAATGTCCTCATCAGCACCAAGGAGTCTCGGTAAGGTGCATCGAGTGAAGGCTATGATTAACCGACACTGTTCTCCTTTGATGCATGGTGCCGGGAGCTCCAGGGCGCCGAGGGATTTGGCACCCGAGAATTTGACACTGGGAGGGCCGCTTCCCCTCCATTCAAGAGGTGCCGGCGTGTCTGTCTCACAGCAGTCAAGTTCTCCTGAACTCCAAGCGGTGCTGCATCCTGCTGTTCCACTGGCCCCACAGCCTTTACCGATGGCGGCTCTCAAGCGGATCCGGGCCTTAGTTCCGGAACTTCTAGAAGGACTGCTGCAACACACTGCATCGGCGTTGGGGTTGCTTACACTTACCATGCCACCTGCTGCAGCCATAACTGGCTCTTCACCCACGTGCGGTCGCCGACTTCGTTGCCATATGCGGCCCCAGTGTTGACTGCCACCCAGGCTAGTTCCCCGTCGATGGTGGAAGCTTCACTGCAGTCCAAATGGAAGTCGGCGTCAAGGCGTGTTCAGTCTCGGAAGTCACTGAGGGAAGTGCTGTCCGACACCGAGGAGGAATGCTCGTGGGAATCAGGAGGATCCCAGGTGCTTCTCAAATGAGTCCTTTGGGATTCCCTCTGAACTTTCTCCTCCACCTGAACGGAGACTGTCTCCATCTGAGAGCCATTCCATTCCCCGTAGTAGTGGAGGATGAGCCCAGGGCCGGAATGCTCGAGGTCCTGGACTACACTTCTCCACCTAGAGAAGCAGTGACAGCTCCTTTGCATAAGGTACTGAAGAAAGTCCTTATACAAAACTGAGCATCCCCTCTGTCCCTATAATTCCCAAAAAGCTTGATTCTCAATATCTGATCCACGAGGAGCCTGGGTTAGTGAGGTCTGTTACCCCACTACTCTGGTGGTGGATGCTGCTCTCAATAGAGCCAAGAGTACTAGGAACTATGCTTCGGCTCCCCCAGGAAGAGAAGCTGGGACCTTGGACTCTTTTGGGAGGAAAATATATCAGACCACTATCCTCATCACCCATATTCAGTCATTCTAGCTCTTCAGAAGCGTCTACTTGCGGAACTTGGTGAGGCTGTCTAACTTTGTCAATGCGCTCCCTCCGGAGCAGGCTGAGCATTCTTACCAGCTGGTCAAGCAGCAGAAAGCGTGTCGCAAGTTCTTGGCCAGGGGCACTTACGAAACCTTTGACTTGGCATCCAGGATCTCTGCCCAAGGTATAGCAATTCGCAGACTCTCATGGCTGTGTGTCTCTGACTTGGACCATTCTGTCCAGCAGAGGCTGGCGGATGCCCCATGCTGGGGGGATAATCTTTTTGGAGAGAAGGTTGAGGAACTGGTTGACCAGATCAAGAAGCATACCGATGCTATGTCTTCTCTCTCCCGCCGGGCGCCTTCTGCGATCACCTCCTCATCTAGGAGGTATTTTGGTGAGTCCCGGAATACTTCTTACGCCTTTTCTAGGTGTAGGTATGCTTCGGTGGCTCGCCAGCCTGCTCAGGCTGCTCAGGCTACACCCCAGTGTGTTCGTTCTTGTCAACATCGTGGCCTAAGGCCCCTACTGCTCTGCAGCAAAAGCAAGGGATGGGCTTTTGACTGGCTCCAGCAGAGCATAGCTGCAGTAAAAGTGTCTGTGCCGGACGGCTTATCAGTTGGGGGGGGGGGGGGGGAGGTTAACATTTTTTCACCAAAGGTGGTCTCTCGTAACCTCCAGCCGGTGAGTTCTTCAAATAGTCCGGTTAGGATACACCCTCAATTTGGTATCCAAACTCCAAGTTGCCCACCGAGAGCTCATTCGTTCAGCAGGTACTTGCAGAGAAACTCTCTGCCCTTCTCATGGCCCGTGCTGTCGAATCTGTTCCACCAGGTGAAGAAGAACATGGATTCTATTCCAGGTACTTGCTTGTGCAGAAAAAGACAGGGGATCTGTCCCATCCTAGACCTAAGGGCCCTGAACAAATTTCTAGTCCAAGAAAAGTTCAAGATGGTTTCCCTGGGCACCCTTCTTCCCATGATTCAGTAAAATGCTCACAGGAAGTATCTTTGCTTTCGGCTGATGCAAGGCCAAAAGGCAACACACGGTACTGAAAGTGTTCCCAGCCGAAAGCAAAGATACTTCCTGTGAGCTGGAAGTATATGGATGTGTGTATACTCATCCTTTAAGTCCAGAAAGCATAGCATGTCTATGCTGTCTGGACTTAAAGGATGTGTATACACACATCCGTATACTTCGGCTGGGAATACTTTCAGTACTGTGTGTTGCCTTTTGGCCTCGCATCAGCTTCCAGGGTGTTTACCAAATGTCTAGCGGTAGTTGCAGCATCGCTATGCAGACTGGGAGTACATGTGTTCCTTTATCTCAACGATTGGCTGGTGAAGAGCAACTTGGAGGACAGTGCTCGGGAATCCATGCAGAAGACTGTTCAGGCACTCGAGCTACTAGGGTTCGTAATAAACTACCCCATGTTCCATCTCTATTCTGTCCAACAATTGGAATTCATAGGAGCCTTGCTCGATATGCAGACTGTTCGAGCCTATCTCCCGGAGACGCGTGTGGACAACCTCCTGTTTTTCATGCCCAAGGTTCAGACATCGCAGCAGTTCGCAGCTTGGCAGATGTTGAGGTTGTTGGACCACATGGCTTCCACAGTGTATGTTACACCCATGGCATGCCTTCAGTTGAGATCTGCTCAGTAGACCCTGGCTTCTCAGTGGTATCAAGCCACGGGAAGCCTAGATGTCATCCAAGTGTCCCTCAAGCTAGTATGGTCTCTTCAGTGGTGGACAATTCAATCCAATCTGACCTTGGGACTTCCATTTCAAATTCATCTTCCACAAAAAAAGTGCCGACAACAGATGCATCACTCTTGGGGTGGGGGGCTGGTGTAGACGTGCTTCACACTCAGGGAGCTTGGTCCCTCCAGGAAACAGATCTTCAGATAAACCTTGTGTAGCTCTGAGCGATGTGGAACCAAGTTACCCTAATTCAAACAGACAATCAGGTTGCAATGTATTACACCAACAAGGAGGGGGCACTGGATATAGCCCTCTGTGTCAGGAAGCCCTCCGGATGTGATCTGGCCGATAGGCTGAGCAGAGTAATGTAACCTTACAATTGGTCTCTGAATATGGGTGTAGCCCGCAAGATCTTCCGAGCATTGGGCACCCCCTCAGTGGATCTTTTCACCACTCAACTCAATCACAAGGTCCCTCAGTTCTGTTCCAGGCTTCAGGCCCACGACAGACTAGCGTCAGATGCCTTTCTCCTTCATTGGGGAGCAGGCCTTCTATATGCGTATCCTCCGATAACTCTAGTGAGAAAAACGTTGTTGAAACTCAGTCAAGACCGGGGAGCCATGATCCTGATTGCACCTTACTGGCCATGTCAGATTTAGTTTCCTGTACTTCTGGAATTGTCCTCTGAAGAACCATGGAGATTGGAGTGTTTCCCGACCCTCATCACGCAGAACGAGGGGTTGCTTCTACATCCCGACCTCCAGTCTCTGGCTCTCACGGCCTGGTTGTTGAGAGCCTAGAATTTGCTTCCTTGGGTCTTTCGGAGGGTGTCTCCCAAGTCTTGCTGGCTTCCAGAAAAGATTCCACTAAGAAGTGTTACTCTTTTAAATGGAGGAGGTTTGCCGTCTGGTGTGACAGCATGGCCATAGATCCCCTTTCTTGTCCTTCACAGACCCTACTTGAATACCTTCTACACTTATCAGACCAACTCTGTAAGGGTTCACCTTAGTGCAATTACTGAATATCATCAGCAGGTAAGAGGGTAAGCCTATTTCTGGACAGCCTTTAGTTGTTCGCTTCATGAGAGGTTTGCTTTTGTCACAGCCTCCTGTCAGACCTCTACCAGTGTCATGGGATCTCAATGTCATTCTCACCCAGCTGATGAAAGCTTCTTTTGAGCCACTGAATTCCTGCCATCTGAAGTACTTGATCTGGTCATTTTCTTAGTGGCTGTTACTTCAGCTCGTAGAGTCAGTGAGCTTCAGGCCTTAGTAGTGGATGCACTTATACTAAGTTTCATCACAACAGAGTAGTCCTCCACATGCACCCTAAGTTCCTGTCGAAGGTGGTGTCGGAGTTCCATCTGAACCAGTCGATTGTCTTGCCAACATTTTTTCCCCATCCTCATGCCCACCCTGGTGAAAGCAGCTTGCACACCTTGGACTGTAAGAGAGCGTTGGCCTTTTACATGGAGCGGACGAAGCCAGATAGTCCCCCCAGTTTGTCCCCTTTGATCCCAACAAGAGGGGAATCACCATCAATAAAAGCACCATTTCCAATTGGCTAGCAGATTGATTTCCTTCACTTATGCCCATGCTGGGCTGACTCTAGAGGGTGATGTCACGACACATAATGTCAGAGCCATGGCTGTGTTGGTGGCTGACTTAGTCATCCTCCATGAAGAGATTTGCAAAGCTGTGACGTGGTCTTCACTCCACACATTCACGTCTCACTACTGCCTTGAGCAGGATACCCGACGCTACAGCTGGTTTGGGCAATCAGTGTTGTAGAATCTGGTTGGAGTTTAGAATCCAAGTCCACCCTCCTAGGTCTGTTTTGTGCTGTTCCAGGCAGCACTCTCAGCTAGTTGTAAATAGTTTCAGGTTAATCTATGTTATGTCCTCGCCATTGTGAGGCCCAACTGACCAATTGTTTATTGTTTTGGGTGAGCCTGGATGCTAGGGATTCCCCACTTGTGAGAAGGATACAGCCTGCTTGTCCTCGGAGAAAGCGAAGCTACTTACCTGTATTGTTTTTGAATATATTTTACTGCTGTAATTGCCTGTTGCTCATGTTTGATCTATTCTTACTGTACATTGCCTTGAGTGAATTCCTTCAAAAAGGCGTTAAATGCTAATAAATAAATGTCATTCCTTACCTCTTTCAAAATACCTTCATCTCTTCTATGTGATCAGAACTTCAGATTTTGCTTTGCAAAATTAGGATTGTCCAACAGACAAGCCATTACATTAACCACCAAAACTTGTTCACACCTTACAGTTGTATTCAGAGGTAGAGAAAGTTGAATTCTAATTCCAAATATGAAATAAATGAATTCTAAATGTTAAAATGAAACATCAATAACTGTTAGATAAATTAAAAATCACAAAAACAAATTATAAAACAGGAGGAACTCGACTGGAGTGATTAGACCACTGGAACAGTTGATCCCTATTGAGTTATTAGGCTGGGGAGACACTTTTGCCTACTGCCAATTGAAGCACTATGGTACAATCTTTAGACAAGGCGTCCCTGAATTACAAATTGGGGAAGAAGATTCAGACACTATTTGAGGAGGCCTCAGAGGAGGCTCCTTCAATCTCTGGCCTACAGAAGAAATTATGGTCTTTGGCGCCTGCCAAAGATTTGACGCAGCTCAGACGGAGATGGGAACTGGATGTGGGATGTGATCTCGCCTCCTGGGATATTTCAGCACACCTCAAAGGTATTCCGCAAATCATTAGTGGGGCAGGGTACAGAGAGTGTGCATTTCGAGTCATCCACAGGGCATATTTCTCACAAGTACAGTTGTTTAGAGCGGGAGGAATTGATTTGCCTACCTGTATGAAATGTAATTTAGCTGATAATACATTATACCATGGTTTATGGGAATGTGGGATTATAAGATGTTTTTGGAAACGGGTGGTGACCTTTCTTTCCTTGATGTTGCTGAGAAGGGTACAAGGCACACCTCAACAGTTGGTGTTGGACTGTCCTGGTTCACTCCTGGGGCTAAAGTGGAGGAAGTTCTGCTGTGTAGAAAGCTCTGTTTGCTAGCACGAAAATGTATTTTGCAAAAATGGAATGTTCCGGATAGACCTGAATTCTGGCACTGGCGCAATCAGGTGCATCAACTGATGACTTGGGAGGCGCAGGAGGCCAGGGGTTCCTTTAAACGGAAATCACGATTTTTAAAGACTTGGAGTCCCTATATAGCCAAACTCACGCAGAGAGGAAGAAGTCTCATCCTTAACAAACTGACTGAGGACCTGGAGATTCCATTGATGCCTTTAGACAGATCATAGGGAGGGTAAAAGGGGAGGGGGGGTGGGAGGGTTGGGGGTGTGTGAAAAGATTATGTAAAAGTTTGATGTTACTTTAGCAAAAGGTTCTGTTATGGATTTTAGAGATAAATTTGGTGACTGTTACTGTTGATTAAATGATGTGGCTGTGACATCAATAAAAAAAGTTAAACCATAAAAAAAGGAGGAATTCATCCTGCAGCCAGTTAACACTTTTTAAGTGGCGTTAATTGGTCCTTAATGCAACTTAAACAGCCCTAGTGCCGATTGAGTAAAAATACCACAGTGATATTTACGTCAGGGTGGGTTACATGGTAATGAGATGCAAAACATGCCAATTGCCTATTTGGATATCAATATATTAATATCATAATGTAACATTCGGTGATAACTTCAAGTCATGTTATAGACCAGAATTCACAGTAAAATAATCCGTGCTTTTGTCTGGGGTTATCTTACTTCCCGAGAGCATTGGGATACAATTGCAAGGCCTGAGCCACATGTAAGGCCCTCCCCCCGCTCCATCTTTCAACATGATCTCTCCATGTACTACTACTACTTATTTCTATAGCACTACTAGACGTACGCAGCGCTGTAGCATCATTCTCTGTTGATAGGGCCCATCCTCGCCAGCATCCTTCCCTCCCTATAGGCCCACCACCACCACCACCTGAGGTATTTTTGTGCAACTACCACTAGGGTTCATATGTCCCTATAAGGTACTTGATTACTATTAGTGATACTATAGTGGCACCATATTGGATGCATTGCCAGCTGGGCAGAATTGAAAGGGTTGTGAACAGAGGCGGGGATGCTGCCTGGATGGATTGGGAGGAAGGACAGTGTCTTGGGTGCAGGGGCCTTGCATACGACCCCATACAGGGCTTGGAAGTGTCGAGCCACGGCTTTGTGGCCCCATGCTCCTGGGCATATAGAATAACGCTGCTGGTGAGGTGGCTTGCATTCAGTGTTATTCTTTTACCATTGGATTCAGTGGCCTGCAGAACTGGGATCCTACAGGTAGCTGAATCTCGCAGGGAATCAAGGTGCATTGATAAAGGTGATATTTTACTCACTGTGATGAATTCTCCCTTTAATTATCAATTAAACATGAACTTTCCAAGGAGAAGCAGGACTTAGTTTCTCACATGTGGGGTACATCTCTGATGGAGTCCCTGATCTTGAGTCTTCCTAGCTATCCCTATTACTTTAAGAAGCCTTTAGTAGGTCTATATCGTGCATGCGTGAGTGCCTTCTTGCCTGCTGTAGTTGTGCAGGACTATCAGTCTTTTCTCCACAGAGCTCACAAGGCTGTCGTTTTCGCTGTGCCTCTCTTCGTTGATTTCTTTGTTTTTCTTGTTTTTGGTGTCTTTCTCGGTCCTTCCCTGCCCCTCCTATAGATTTTTTTTTTGCACTTTTGTAGTTTTCTTCTGGGGGTCCCAGTTGGATGCTTTCTGTGCACAACAATTTTGTTTTTATTTTTTTGCACCGTTGAGTCATTTGATATTGCTGTGGCTATCTTTCCCACAATGTCCCAGAAACCCATCAGTGGGTTTAAGAAGTTCTGCCTGTAGAATCGGAGCATGTCAGACACCAACCCTGATAACAAATACCTAAATTGTTTGGGGAGAGACCATGACTCACTCGTCCTCTATTTGCTCAAATGCAGAAGAGTACTATTAATCCAGAGTTGTGGTCAATGAGAGGTTCTATTCCCTTCAGAAGTCTTATTCCTCCACATTGGCATCAAGAGCATCGGTCCCTATGGCCTCTGCAGCTGCACCAGATACTGGCGATGTTTTGATGTTGAGGTCATCTCCGCCTGCCTTGATGCTGAGCACCAGTAGTGGACCCGCAGTTCGAGTTCACTTGGACCTGACACTGAGGAAGCGTCTGGGTTTGCCAATCTTCGACACCAAAGGTTCCTGGTGCCAAACACTGAGCAAATTCAAAGAAGCATTGGCTGTGATCCTCCGGTAGTCTGCTGCCAGCTTTAAAATTGGAGTCAACTCTTTGGCAACCAGCTTTGGGGAGGCTGAGGGGGAGCGATAGTGGGGGGCTGGGCTCTTGAGTCTCCCCTCCCGTAGCTTTGCCACTGCTAATAAGGATCTTACTTTGAAAATGGTTTCCTTAGTAACTATCTTCGGCCAGCTTCAAGCCTTCACTTGTATTGACCCCTTTCTGGTTTTACTGATTCAGTGCTGTTTTATCTATACGTCCCTTCCTTTTTATCTAAGGTGGTTTCTGTATTTAAGCTCTTTTTCTCAAGACTATTATGGATAAGAATTTTCCTCTTTGCGTTTGCTTGACATTAAGAATTCTTTTACACTAGTGACTTTAGAAGCTCAGTTCATCTTTTCATTCATCTCTTATAACTGAAAAAAAAAAACGGTTTGTGCTTTTGTAAAGCGATTATAACTTGTTAAAGTACAGTATCTTTTAAGCGTATTTGTTAGCAGGGAAAAGAGTTAACAAACAGGCTTCAAAGCATTTTATAGTAAGAGAGCCAAGGCATTCACTTGGAAGTTAATAAACCAAAATTCTAAAATTTACACATGAAAAATGAGAACCAATGGCAATGAATTAAACAGTAAAAGGTAAGTAAATATGTAAGGTATTAAGGTGCAAGTTCTTTCCATATTTTCAGCACTTGAAAAGCAAGCAATTTTTCATAATTCTTAAATCTCTTAATACGTTTCAGTGGTGGAAAAACGAAGGGAGAATTTTATTGCATAATCTAATATTTCAATTAGGAGTAGCAAATTCTAAATTGAATAACAATTAGCAATCTTGGCAATCTCCATTTAAAACTCTGTATAGCACACACAACAGTCAAAACAGAATCTGGCCTCCATGGGCAGCCACTGGAGTTCTGCATAGAATTTCAAGATTTTAATCATATTTACACAATGAAAAAATTAATCTCTGCTGTGTTTTGAATTGTCTGCAGTTTTTGATTTATTTTTTTTAGAAGCTCCTAGCTATGAAAGATTACAATAATCCAATTTACATAATAGTAAGGATTGCACAAATAGTCTTAACGTGTTTCAATTAAAAAATTTGATTTTTAATTTCATCAGAAAAAAGTATTTATCAAAGCATTAACATGAAATTCAAGTGTTAATGCTTGATATATATAAATCCCAGAATTTTAATGACATGTGAGAGTGAGTATTTTGATTTATTAAGATACTAGTAAAAAAGCCCCGTTTCTGATGCAAATGAAACGGGGGGGGGGGGCTAGCAATGTTTTCTTCTGTGTGCATGTGGGAGTGTGTGTGTCCCTGCCCTCTGGCCTCTCTCCCCTCCCCCCTCCGAGTCCTTCACTGTTACAGAGCCAGCGATTTCATTTCGTGCTCTGCTGTTTTCCTTCACTGACTGTGTTACAGAGAGGGCGGGGCAGACACTCATAGGGAAACCGGATATCTCGCCCCCTTCACACTTCCGGCTGGAGGCTTCATAGAACGTTGGTGTTGCTTTTTATATAGAGAGATAATCAATTAATGGTCCTGTTTATTGTCCAATAATTAAAAAAAAAGTTTTATTCACAGAATGATAGAAAGTGGAGATCCCTGCAGAATCACTCCAGCTACCTAACAAAACCTCATTCTGCGTTACCTTGTAAGACCTTTTAACTAGGAAATCCACTTTTTGTAAATTAAAAATGCCATAGATTTCGCTTCAAATTTTTAAAGCCATGACAATGTCTTTAAAAAAAATGAAGCAAAAAAAAAAAGGGGGAGGAGAGGTTGTGTGGATGAAGACAATTACCTTCAATTCTTGGTCTTCATTACTGTTATCAAAGGGAACATCCCCATTGTCATGTAAGAAAGATCTGGGTGAACTAACTGGAAATGAATGACCTGTGCATCAAAAAAGGAAGAAAACGCTTGTTGTGCTATTTGTTTTTAAATGAATACCAAAGTAATTTGAATACCTTTTAACAAAATCTATATAACTGATATCAAACACATGGTTGTAAGTCTCTATATGGGGATTACTGTGTTTTGTATATTTCATGAGTCTATACAATGAAATTAGTGCACATTATTTAAAACTAGTAAGAGGCCCGTTTCTGACAGAAGTGAAACGGGCGCTAGTAAGGTTCCACGCCCCCCCTCCCTCTCCTCTGAGTTCCATCGCTCCTCTACCTCCCTCCCTCCCTCTCCTTTGAGTTCCAGGACCGCCCCCCCCCCCCCCCCCCAGAGTTCCAGACCCCCGCGCCTCCCTCCCTCTCTGCCCTCTGAGTGCAAGCATGACCTGTCTTCCGCCTGGCCTTCGCCTTCCTAAATGCCAGCTGTAATTTAAAACTTACCTCGTGGTCCGGCTCGGCAGCAGTGAATTCGAGCAGGCACGGCGCTTCAGACTGCCTTCCCTTCTGTCTCAGTTCTGCCTCTGGTCCCACCCTTCCGGAAACAGGAAATGATGGGTGGGACCAGAGGCAGAGCTGTGACAGAAGGGAAGGCAGTCTGAAGCGCTGCTCGCCTTCACTGCTGATGCCGTTACCCCGAGGTAAGAATTTTTAAATTACAGCTGGCACGCAACGAAGGCGAGGTGCAGGAGGAGGACAGGTCGTGCTTGCACTCTTAGGAGAGACAGAGAGGGAGGAAGGCGCGGGGAGCATGGAACTCGGAGGGAGGAGGGCTGCAACTCGAAGGGTAGGGGGGGCCTGTAACTCGGAGGAGAGGGAGGGAGGTAGGGGGGCCTGGAACTCGGAGGGAGGACAGGGTAGGAGGGAGGAGGCAATTCTCTACTCACCTCCAACGTTCTGTGGCTGGCTGTTGCTGGCTTCCCTTCCCTTTCACTGATCTGCCCTCTGACGTCATCGCCAGGGTGGACCAATGGGAAGTGTGTTATGAACCAGGCATCCAGACATAGAATGTTGGCGGTGCAAATTATTATATAGGATTTTGAAATAAGTCAATATAATACAACAATTCCGATTAACACATATATCATTCCATAGGTCATAAGATGAAAAGAGAGAAAAAAGTTGAATAGATGAGAAATTGTGCTAAAACTGAGAAGCTATACATGCATCACAAAAAAATATCTTTAACCATCTCTTGGTAGAGCCATTAAAAAGGGACTCCATGGCAATGGGAAGATCTACATAATGTCTTTTAAAGCATCTTAATAGTAAAATAGATTCTTTTTTTTTTATTATTTTATTTATAAGTTTTACATCTTTAACCAAGGATTTACATTGTACGGAAAAGTGTTGTTTAAGAAAATTTACATCTCATAGAAATTCAAGAAACAAAAACATTGTAAACAATATAAAGACATTGTAAACAATATAAACACTCAAGTCCACATTATTGAAATCGAAGATTAATGAAAAATGAGGAGATATAAAGACATTTTTAAGGTAATGTTATACCTAAGAATTAAGGTTGGCAATTATCTAGACGAGCTTATTTATTCTCCTAATGATCTTTTAGTTGCTATAAAAGCTGATAAATGAGAGGGCTCTGTAAATACATATTTAACTGCGTTATATCTGATAATACATTTGCAAGGATATCTTACGAAGAAATTACTACTATAAATCATTTCTATAACGCTTCCCCCTAATTGTAGAACTCCAGGCTTTAATAGCAAAAACTGTTTACATTTTCGTTGGGTTTCCCTTGAAATGTCAGGAAATAATTGAATTTTGAAGCCTAAAAATAACTTCTTTCTGTTTTAAAGAACATGCGAAATAACCATTGTTTTTCGGATGTTAATGCCACTGTCGCTACCAAAGTAGCTGCTGTGGCTAATTCGGAGTCCGAGGTGTCCAGTAAAGCAGAAACATCTAAAGAATTTTGCTGTTGTTGATCTGATGCTTTCTTCGGTAAATAATAAGCTTGCGTAAAAGGAGGAAATTTATCTTCTGAAATTCCCAATATTTCTTTCAAATAACGTTTCAACATTTCCAAAGGTCTCACCAAAGTGACCCTTGGAAAGTTAATAAAATGAAGATTATTATTCCTTAAGTAATTTTCAAAAGTTTCGGATTTGTTCCTCAGATTAGATAAATCCTTAACCATTGAAGTCTATATATTTTCTCTGTTTGAGATATTCAGCTTGTTCCAGTCGTTCTGTTATAGATTTAACTTCAGTCTCAGTTTTACCCACTCTTAGTTTAATATAAGAAAATTTCGGGGGGGGGGGGGGGGCTTGTCAAGATGGCATCCTGAACACGTTTGCTGCCCGATAGGAGCTTCCTGCTGGTGTTTCCTCTAGTGATTTTCCTATCCTAATGCCTCACACTAAAAGAAAGGGGACGGTAAAAGGCCAACTGCCGTTGGCCAGAACATTTCCCCCAATCCAGCAGATGATTGAGTGCTATGTGACGAGTCTTCCACCAACCGGAACAGTTGATCCTAAGCTGAGAGCCGAAGGAGGAGTATCGGCTCTCTTGGGGCCAGAGACATCATTATCAGCACCCGATCTTAATCCTCCGCTGTGTCCTGCGTTCTTTGGACGAAGTACAGAGGGCCCAGCCGAATCGGAAGTTGATGGCGTTGGGGCCTTGTTCGGCAGTGTACCAGCACAGACCACAGGAGAAGTGATCGGTGAGCTTTTAGCTTCCACTGAGATTTTACTGGAGTCTATTTGGAGAGCTATTCAGGCTTTAACAACATTGGTTTCAAAATCTGCCCAGGAAATTACTCGTGAGTAAAGTTGAAACTTTGACTACCTCGTTAGAAAAAGTTAAGCTAGATTCAATTACTATTGACGAATCAATTACTATTAATGCAACAAGAAGTTAAAGATTTAAAATCTTCTACTGAAATATTAACGCTAAAACTTTGACTTCTAGGAAAATTGAGCAATTAGAGAACTATAACAGACGGTTTGAATTTAAGGATTTTAAACTTTCCTATGACTACAGGAATTACCTCAACTGATTTCTTTAAAAAGTATTTGCTGGAAGTTTTACAATATCCAGCTACAGCCATTCCCCTGTTAAATAAAACTTATTATTTACCTTTACAGTCTGGGATAGATCCTAAAGGATTAGGGAATTCGCCTTTGAATCAAGAGCCTCTGTTAGAAATTCAAGATATCAGCTTTACTTGATTATCCGAAGTGACCCAACAACGGACTAATTGTTTCATTTGTATTTGAGCAAGATTTAAATTCTTTATTAAAATTATACTTTAAGAATTCCCGGAAAACTTTTTATGGACAGAGAATTTGTTTGTGCAGCGCTGTGTACGCTTTGTAGCGCTATATAAATGCTAAATAGTAGTAGTAGTAGAATTTGGGTATTTCCAGATGTAAGTCTACACAAGACAGACGGAAACAATTTCTTGCTCTCAAGAGACAAAGGCAA
>NW_021963721.1:0-59155 GCF_901765095.1 Microcaecilia unicolor | reverse complement strand
TTTAGTTCGGACAAACGCGCTGTGGCGTCCGGCAACGTCCATGATTTCAGGGTCGTCCTCCACAATGATGGGGCGCCGGTCCACTCGTCGGTTCCCGCAGTAGGGGGTCGTCTCTCCCTCTTTCTCGAGGAGTGGACCAAGATTACTTCGGATCAGTGGGTCCTGGACCTGATCAGAGAAGGTTACCGACTAGAATTCGCTGCCTCGGTGGGAGACGCGTTTTTGGAGTCCCGATGCGGTACTGCTGTCAAGCGGGCGGTGGTAAACGAAACCTTGCAGGTGTTGCTGAAGCTCGGAGCAGTGGTTCCGGTTCCTCCCGCCGAACGCGGCTGTGGTCGCTACTCCATCTATTTTGTGGTGCCTCGAAAAGGCGGGTTGTTCAGATCTATACTCGACATACGCAGTCAACGAGGCCTTAGGAGTGCGACACTTCCGCACTCCATCATTGCGGCGGTACAGCCAGGAGAGTTTCTCATGTCTCTGGACCTCAAGGAAGCGTATTTGCATATTACCATCTGGCCGCCGCATCAGCGGTTTCTCCGGTTTGCGGTATTGAGCCTACATTTCCAGTTTTGCGCCTTGCCGTTCGGCCTGGCAACAGCCCCTCAGACGTTTTCCAAGGTGATGGTAGTGGTGGCTGCCTTTCTCAGGTGAGAGGGTATCAGAGTTCACCCTTATCTCGACGACTGGCTCATCAGAGCGGATTCAGCAGACGAAAGCCGACTTGCCACAGCCAGAGTTGTTTCAATTCTTCACCTGACCCCCTCTCAGTCTCTCGAGTATTTGGGGGTCCGGTTCGACACGGCTTCGGGGTCATTTTTCTTCCCGACAACAGGCGTCTCAAGCTTCAGAATCAGGTCCGCCTGCTCCTGCGGATGTGTCGCCCTCGAGCTTGATACATTGTTCAGCTCCTGGGATCGATAGAGGTGGTTCCCTGGGCGAGAGCTGAGGCTGCTGCAGCTTGCTCTGCTTCAGCAATGGTCTCTGATTTCCCAAGAATACCAACGCAGACTAAGGTGGCTTCCTGCGGCCCAGCGCAATATGGATTGGTGGCTTTCCGACAGCATGCTGCGGCAGGGGATGCCACTGGCTCTTCCTTGTTGGTGTCTGGTGATAACGGATACCAGCCTTTCGGGCTGGAGAGCTCATTTGCCGGGGACGCTATGCTCAGGGTCCTGTGGTCCACCGCAGAAGCAGGATGGTTCATCAATCGCTGGAATTGAAAGCGATATTCCAGGCTCTTCTAGCCTTCCACAGGACGCTGAAGGGTCCTCCTGGCCGAGTTCTGTCGGACAACACGACAGCCGTGGCCTACATCAATCGTCAGGGCGGCACTCAGTGCAGGGCCCTGGCTGCGTAGGTGTCTCAGATCTGCGACTGGGCCGAGCGCCACCTAGAGCTGCTGTCCGTGGCTCACATAGCCAGTCATAGCAAAAGTACAAGCCGATTTCCTCAGCAGACATCAATTCGACCCGGTGGAATGGGAACTGGCAGAAGAAGTTTTGCTTCAGATTTGCGCCAAATGGGGGACTCCAGGCTTTGGACCTCATGGCGTCAAGCGGTAAACGCCAAAGTCCCTCGCTTTTTCAGCAGAAGGAGAGATCCTCGCTCGGCGGGGTTGGATGCCCTGGCTCAACCTTGGCCCTCGGGCCTCCTGTATGTGTTCCCTCCTTGGCCCTTGATAGGGCGAGTACTACTTTGAATTCGCCTGCACCGAGGACTGGTGATTCTCATCATCCCAGATTGGCCAAGGCGTCCGTGGTACGCGGATCTCCGGCGGATGCTGGTGGACGCGCCTCTTCCTTTGCCTCAGTTTCTGAACTTGTTAGTTCAGGGTCCGGTGACTATGGAAGATCCTTGATGCTTTGGTCTTACGACCTGGCTCTTGAGAGGGCGCAATTGAGGGACAAGGGCTATTCTAATAAGGCTATTGCCATGCTCTTGCAGGTTCGTACGCGGACTACCTCTGCGACTTATGCTCGGATCTGGCGCACTTTTGAGGCGTGGTGTACTCCAAAGTCTATCACGCCGACTCTGGCGACAGTCTCGCTTTTGCTGGACTTTTTGCAGGACGGGCTACAAAAGGGCCTGGCCTACAATTCCTTTCGAGTTCAAGTGGCAGCGTTGGCCTGCTTCCAGGGGAAAGTCTCCAGCTTGTCCCTTGCTGCTCATGCGGATATTGTCTGATTTCTCAAAGGAGCACTTGGTCTCCGTCCTCCTTTGCGGTCACCCTGTCCAGCTTGGAACCTGGGGCTTGTGTTGAAGGCGCTCCAGCGATCTCCGTTTGAGCCTCTTAAATGGGCTTCTGAGAAGGATCTGACTCTCAAGACAGTTTTTTTTAGTGGCAATGACGTCGGTACGAAGAGTTTCTGAGCTTCAGGCTCTTTCCTGTTGGGATCCTTTTCTACAGTTCTCGGAATCTGGGATAACTGTTCGTACGGTGCCTTCCTTTCTGCCTGAGGTGGTTTCAGCTTTTCACCTGAACCAGCCCATTTTTCTTCCTTCCTTTTGTAAGGAGGAGTTTCCGGACTCCTTTGGGCAATTGTGCCTTTTGGATATCCGCAGGGCTCTGTGGCAGTATCTGCAGATTGCAAATGAGTTTAGGAATTCTCATCATTTATTTGTTCTGTTGGCAGGTCCCCGACGGGGGTCTCCGGCGTCTAAGGCCACTATAGCCTGCTGGATTAAGGACCTCATTTTTTCTGCTTATCTGCTTTCAGGGCGGTTGTCGCCTGAAGCGTTTAAAGCACACTCTATGAGGGCAATGTCCTCTTCGTGAGCTGAGACGGATGTCTTTTCTCTTCAAGCGATGTGTTGTGCGGCTACCTGGGCTTCTCAGCACTTTTTTGTGTGGCATTACAGGCTGGATGTGGCAGCGCGGCAGGATGTGCATTTTGGAGCGCAAGTGCTTGCTCACAGAGTCGCCTGTTCCCACCCTACTTAGGGAGTGCTTTGGTACATCCCATCAGTTAATGGATTCATCTGCTGTTGATGACAAGGATGGGAAAATTAGGTTCTTAGCTTGATAATTTTCTTTCCTTTAGTCACAGCAGATGAATCCATGATCCCTCCCTGTCTGACTTTAGTTTTTGTACAGATGTTGCATACAGACATTGTGCCTCATCAGGAATACTTGAAGACAAGCTATCAGAGTTTCTACATACTGTTTTTATTGCAGGAGATTGATAACGTCCCTCCTTTGTTTGGTTATTGCTCCTGTTCTGGGGCGTTTGTTCTCTGTGACGAAAGTTTATGTTATTTTGCCTTTCTTATTCACTCTGCTTTGGAAATTTCATATACTGAAGGCAGTGGGGGTTGGGCGTCCAGTGTTCTCTATCTCCACCTGCTGGTAGGCGGATACAACCCATTAGTTAATGGATTCATCTGCTGTGACTAAAGGAAAGAAAATTATCAAGGTAAGAACCTAATTTTCCCATCCTACTCACTCCGATACCTAAAGACACAAAGAGAAAAACCAATGAAATCACTAACTACCGTCCAGTAGCATCCATTCCGTTGTCAGTCAAACTGATGGTATGGTAGCCAAACAACTTACAGATTATATAAACAAATTCTGAATATTACACGAATCACAGTCAGGTTTTCGCCCCCTACACAGCACAGAAACAGTACTACTCACTCTCCTAGCCAAATTCAAGCAGGAAATAGCAACAGGCAAAAACATCCTCCTCCTCCAATTCGACATGTCTAGTGCATTCGACATGGTAAACCGTAATATATTAATAAGATTACTAGATAAGTTCGGGATTGGTGGAAACATACTTAGCTGGATCAAGGAGAATCAAACTCAAACATATCACCTTGGAAAGCAGACTGCAGAGTACCACAAGGATCACCGCTATCACCGATCCTCTTCAACCTAATGTTGACCCCACTTGCCAAGTCCTTATCCAACCAAGGCCTTAACCCTTTCATCTATGCAGACGATGTCACAATATACTTTCGTTACAAATCTAAACTGACAGAAATCACCAACGAAATCAAGAACAGCTTGAGCATCATGGACTCTTGGGCAAATGCATTTCAACTAAAACTCAACAAAGAAAAAAACACACTGTCTCGTCGTCTCATCCCAACACAGCGCCGACAACCTCACAATTATCAACACCCCAGATTACAGCCTGAAAATCCTCGGCGTTACAATGGACCGCAACTTAACACTAGAGAGCCAAGTGACATCCACAACAAAGAAAATGTGGAAACTCAAACACGTGAAACAATTCTTTCCGATGGAAACTTTTCATAACTTGATACAATCAATGGTACTAGGCCATGTAGACTACTGCAATGGAATTTATGTGGGATGCAAAGAACAAACTACACTGGCTCCTAATCAAAGAACGCATTGCTTTCAAAATCTGCACATTGGTTCACAATATTATCTACAGTGAAGCCCTGAGATATATGACAGACCTGACTGACCTATCGACTAGAAACACATCCGAATCAACACGAACGTATCTAAATCTACACTACCCAAGCTTCAAAGGACTCAAATACAAATCAACTTATGCATCCACCTTTTCCTACATAAGCACACAACTGTGGAACGCATTATCAAGAGCCTTAAAAACTACCTACGACCACATTAACTTCCAGAAAACACTAAAAACTAACCTGTTTAAAAAGGCATACTACTACTACTACTACTTGACATTTCTAAAGCACTACTAGGGTTACGCAGCGCTGTACAATTTAACATAGAAGGACAGTCCCTGCTCAAAGGAGCTTACAATCTAAAGGACAAATGTACAGTCAAATAGGGGCAGTCTAGATTTCCTGAAAGGTATAAAGGTTAGGTGCCGAAAGCAACATTGAAGAGGTGGGCTTTGAGCAAGGATTTGAAGATGGCGTAAGGGGGCTTGGCATAAGGGCTCAGGAAGTTTATTCCAAGCATAGGGTGAGGCGAGGCAGAATGAGCGGAGCCTGGAGTTGGCGGTGGTGGAGAAGGGTACTGAGAGGAGGGATTTCTCCTGTGAGCGGAGGTTACCCAACCGATCCACATAAATGCCTGATCTCTGCAACACAACAAACTAAAGCACGTAATGGACATGCCACAACTCTTCCATTATACGATGCCCTAATGTGGTTGTGCTAAATGAACTTTATCTTGCCACAACATCACTTTGTATTTGTTTACACTGGAGTCTGCAAACGCCTCTCCGGTAAACCACATTGAGCCTACAATAGGTGGGAAAAATGTGGGATACAAATGGGAAAAACAAAAGACTAGGAAGTGACGTCACCGATAAGCATGACTGCTTAAACGCCGAGCTCCCAGTCATTCGCAACGTTTTTTCAGCAAGCCCTCCCCCCCCCCCCCCCCGGCTTAAGACAACCGAGCCCTGTCTGTGTGACAAAACTGAGATCCACCTTGAGTGGATAACCTGAATCGGCGATGCAGGCCCGTGCGGAAGCAGTCGACCTAACCAAATTCGCTTTTACAGCTAGCACAAACAAAACGCACATGGTGGCACAAGTGGAGGAGGCCTTAGATGAACGAGACCACATCGGAGACCCGGTTCTGGGAGAGGCATCTCAAACGCAAGATATGAGAGGCTCCGAGAAGAGGCTTTTCCTAAGCTCCGCACCTGGCTACAGGAGATCCGGTCGGACCTCAAGACGGTACGCTCCGACCTAGCAGCTCTGGGTGCAGACCTGCGTGGTAAGATCAGGGAGCTGGGGAACCAGGTGGGGAGGCCGAAGGACGGATCGATGAACAAGCAGAGGCGATGGGAATCCATGGACAGGCAGATCACGGACATCCACATTGGTCAGCAACAAATAGCTGATAAATTAGAGGACCTAGAAAACAGAAGCTGGCGCCATAATCTGCGGTTTCCGTGGTCTCCTGGAAACTCCAACATATCAAGATAGTGAGATGGTGGTCTCCAACAAGTGGTGAGCTTGCTACTTTCCACAATAGAGGCGCCTGTGGCTCCAGATAGTGTAAAATTAGAGAGAGCCCACCGGGCTTTGGGACCCTGTAGGGGTATTTCCCTGTGATCTTGCCTAAGCTGGTCTTGGCCTATACAAGCCTATGACATCTTGGTACAATAAGATGGCTGCTTCCACCTCCAGTCCTGACCACCACATCCTCGCAAGTTGATTGACATCCAACAGCAGGATGATGCTTACATCATTCCTGTCCAGATAGCGGACATCCAGACATTTCAGTCCACTTTGCTGTTGCCTAGCGACGTCTCCTTCATAAGTGACACTCTGTTTTCCCGTCTTCGCAAGTCTCTGCAGCTACCCTTCAGCAAGGGTTCGTCCACTTCTGTGCAGGTACCTGGACAAGGTGCCAAGACGCTTGTGGGAATGTGCAGACTGCCCTTGACTGTGGGACAGAAGTCTTTCACCCACAGCTTCTCGGTTGTCAAAGGCCTACAGGAGTCCTTATGTTTAGGTTCCGATTGCCTCGTACGCCTGGGAGTCTATGTGGATCTGGTGAACCTTGTCTTGTGGAGTCGACTTGATGGCAACCCAGTGGAAGCTGAAGCTACGTCTGTTAGCCTGAAGTCTGGACAGACCATACCCCAGGTCTGTGAAGTAGTCTGTGATACAGATGTGACCATTCCGGCCAGAGTGCGGGATTTCTCCCTCAAGCTCCGCCTTGCACAGGGTCAGCGTCTACTGGACAAAGTGGTGTTCTTCAACCCTCACTCTTATTTTTGTGACCTAGGGTTGTCCACCTGTGTTTTGCCATGTTTGGAGGTGACTGGTACTTCTTTTCACTTGTTGGTCACCAACCTGCAGTCAGATGAAGTTCTTGTGTCTGCAGGAGACCCTTTTGGATTTCTGGTGGGAAAGTCTTTTCCTGATGTCGAGGTAAGTTTGCCTATTATTGGCAGGCTGCCTCCCTCTTGGAGCACCTGCTGGGGGGGGAGACAACTGAATGTCTGTTTACCTCTCCCAGAGGCCTCATCTCTCTAGAGTTCATTTGGCCATATGATGCAACGTGTTTCACAAGTGCAGTTGGAAGACGACTTCTGATATTGTCCAGAAGGATGACTCAACCCCAGAAGTCTAGAGTGGTGAATTCTGTGGAAACTTCCTCTCTGCAGGAGGACATTGAAGAGCAGGTGGAAATTCCATCCACCAGCCTTCTCAGAGTTTGATGCTATGGTGAAAGATCAAGTGGAACAGGCGGATGCTTGTACTACTGACACAGAGAAGATGCAGTTGACTGAGTTGCTGTACAAATACAAGGAACATTTTGCTGTAGACTCGAATGATTGTGGCCTTACAGACCTGCACGTCACCAGAGTGCCTACAGAACCAAATAGTAAGCCTGTCTTTGTGCGCCAGTATAAGATTCCATTGGCTTCCTATGAATCCGTGCAAGAGATTCTCAATACCTTGGAGGCCAGGGGCATCATTAGGCAATGCAACAGCACATACAACTCCCCTCTGTGGCCCATCTTGAAAAAGAACAACAGCTGGAGAATTGCACTGGATTACCGTCAGCTGAATAAGCGAGTACCGTTGTCCAGGTGGCCTATGGCTCCACTGGATCAGAGTCTTGCTACCATCAAAGGGGCTAACTATTTCACCAGCTTAGACTTGGCATCGGGGTTTTGGACCGTACCTGTACATCCACATGATCAGTATAAACTGGCTTTCACCTTTGGGAAGAAACAGTACACGTGGAACAGAACTCCCTTTGGTTTTCTCAATTCACTGGCTGAATTCAACATCTTCCTACACAAAGCACTTCCCGATGCTGAAGCTCGAGGAACTGAAGTCTATGTGGATGATATTTTGATCAAAAGCCCTACTTTTCAAGAACATTTGTCAGAGATTGAGCATGTTTTCAGACAGTTGACAAATGCTGGAGCTAAATTGACCCTGGCAAGAAATCTCTGAATTACCTAGGGTATGAAATTTCTGCTGAGGGTCTGCGACCTCAGAAGAAGCGAGTACAGGCCTTACAACAACTGAAACAATCTACCAATCTCACAGAACTTCGTTCCTTTCTGGGAATATGCAATTACTCCAGGCAGTTCATAGATGAGTATGCAGAGATCACCCGACCATTGGTCAAGAAGGATGTACCCTGGACTTGGAGTCCAGAGCAGGAATCTGCTATGCAGGAGCTGAAGGATCAGCTTAGCCGCTTTCCATGCCTCGCATACCCTGAGGGGGGTCTTGAGTTCTACGTTGACCTGGGATACTCCAATCACTCCATGAATGCTGTCTTGTATCAGAAATATGATTCTGATAAGCGGGTTGTGGCCTATGCCAGCAAAGGCCTATCTGATGTGGAAAGAAGTATCAGACTGTGAGAAATCCTTGTTGACCACGGTGTGGGCGCTGTCAACATTTCCGGAGTTACATCCAAGGGGAGAAGCTAATTGTGGAAACGTGTCATCAAATTGTCGGTTTCCTGGGGAGCGACCGGATCAAATCTGGTTGGGTGTCCAACAGTAGGATAGTCTCCTGGACACTG
The DNA here is from genome assembly GCF_901765095.1 of Microcaecilia unicolor. Taxonomy (NCBI): domain Eukaryota; kingdom Metazoa; phylum Chordata; class Amphibia; order Gymnophiona; family Siphonopidae; genus Microcaecilia; species Microcaecilia unicolor. Next base: position 50,682 of record NW_021963721.1, on the reverse strand, counting down.
GCTCTTCAAGGATGGCCTCTAGAGGTAAGGTATGCTCAAAAACATCGCAATGTAGTAGCCCAAGGTATGGCTGATCTGCATGACTGCGCAGGACATGATTCCCTTGCAGGTAGTCCTGAAACAGATATCCCACCATCAGAGATAGAACCTCATCGACACCACCTGTATGATGAGAAGATTTGTGCTACCATGCCCAAAGTCTATGTGGATGGTTGTGCCTACCGCCGTGATACAGATCAGGAGTTGGTTGCAGGTGTGGGAGTGGTATGGAATCCAACCGTTCCAGAGGATACTTTGAAGCACAGTTTGGGTTCACAAACGAACCAGTATGCCGAGATAGTTGCAGCTTTGGTGGCAGTACAGTCTGTAGTTCAGAAAGGAATTAGGAAATTAGTCATATGCACTGATTCAGATTATGTGAGACAGAACTTTGTGTCTCATCTACCCAACTGGAAGCAGAACAACATGCTAAACTCGAAAGGAAAACCGGTACATCATGGAAGTTTGATTCTGGCCTTAGATCAGCTGGTATGGGACCATGACATGACCATCTATTGGAAGAAGGTTAAGGGCCATGCCAAAGTTGATAGTCCTGACAAGATAGGGAACGACTTAGCAGACAAACTTGCCAAGGAAGGAACACTCACAGGAGAATTATGGCAGTTCTCAGAGTCTGAGACATTGACAGTTCATGCTGTCACCCGACGGCAAACAAAACAGTCGAATGAGACTCCCGTGTTCCAGTGGTGCAGTGAAGTCCCATCATTTGATCTTGTCACAGCTCAGAAATCTGATCCAGTAGTTGGACGATTTTATGAGTACATCCAGAATCCGCAAGAACATCCATTGACCGAAGAGGAATGTCAAGCCGAAGAACTGAGGATACTCTATACATCCAGAAAGAAGTTCAAGATCTGTCAGGACCTGCTTATTTGGACGAGTAAGCATGGCATTGAGCAATGGGTTGTGCCTCATCGTGGCATCATGCTGCAACATGCTCATGATGAACCATGTGCAGGACATCGAGGTGAAGGCATCACCTATGAGACCTTGAAGCAAGTGGCTTATTGGCCACACATGCATCAAGATGTGCAGCTGTATACTTGAGGTTGTCTGACCTGTTGTCGTTTCCAGCCATCTTCTCCATCTCATCGAGCACCACTCAGGAAGAAGGGTATTGCTATGCCCTGGTCAGATATCCAGATCGATTGGGTGGGACCTGTGGTTCGATCCACCCGAGGCAACAAGTACATGTTGACTGTCACCTGCCTGTTCATCAAGTGGGTGGAGTGTCTACCGGCACCCAATTGCACGGCCGAAACTACGGCTACATTGCTACTGAATCATGTGTTCAGTCGTTGGGGTCTGCCCATGAGAGTGGATTCCGACCAAGGATCTCAGTTTACAGCAGAAGCAATCCAACACATGTGGAAGATGCGAGGCGTGAAGATTAAACTGCACATTGCCTACCGACCTCAGTCCTCAGGACAAGTGGAAAGGGCTAATCGTACCATCATCACCATCTTGAAAAAGTATGTATCAACTTCAGGTAAGGATTGGGACATGAAGTTACCATTGGTCCTCATGGCCATTCGTGCCACGCCGTGCCACGCCCCACCGTTCTACGGGAGTGTCACCTTTTGAGATGATGACGGGGAGGGAAATGATGTTACCAATTCATTTGCTTTACAGGACGAATGATGTGAACTTGTCCAGTTGTCAGGTTCTCAGGTTCAGAGCCCGCGAGGCCGGGCTCTGGAGCAAACGTGAGCCCTTGGGCTGCTGCCGAGGAGCGACAGCAGCAGGCAAAACCCACCAACCAACACTGGGTAAGCACACCAGCAGGGACTGCAGGCACTGCCCAGCGAACCGGAACACATGGACTGGAATCCCCCGGACGAGGACATAGGACTGGAACACACACCGGACCGGAACACACTGGACTGGAGCACACCAGACTGGAACACACCGGACCGGAACACCCTGGACTGGAGCACACTGGACTGGTCTGTACAGCTTCACCTGCACTTAGCTACTAAGCCCCCCAGAAGTTGAGCTCCTGGGTTCGAGTAGCCGGCAGGACTTACTGGATACCGGATGACACAGGGACCAGGACTGGAAACAGAAGTGCTCCTAAACCTAAACTGATCTACGTGCTCCCAAGCCCTAAACCAGCAGGAGTGTTCCTAACTGAAAACTGACAAAAGGACTTCCTAAGCCCTATATTAAACAGGAGCTCCTAAGCCCTGCTCAAGAAAGGGCCTTCCTAAGCCCTAAACTAACAGAACAGGGAACTAAACACAAAGCTAACACAGGTGCTACTAAGCACCAAGCTACAAGCAGAACTCTACACTAACAAGCTAAACACAAAACTAACAAGCTACCTAAGCACTGCTCTAGCAAGCTAGATACACAACTAACCAGGTGCTTCCTAAGCACTACTCTGGCAAGCAACCAGAAGAGCTCCTAGCACTAAATGGGAAGACAGGGGAGCCACAAGGAAAAAACAGGGAAGCTAACACATAAGCCAAAAGTGCTTCTAAATCACCAAACACCAACAGCAAAGACTGCAATGCTCCCAATAGCACAAACACCAGAAGTACTTCTAACAGCAAACTCTGCAGTGTTCCTAACAACACCAAACCCTGAAGTACTTCTATCAGCAACAGAGCTTCCAAAGCCCTACACACAGCAATGCTTCCAAAACCAAGAGGGAGAAGCAGGGGAACCAAAGGGAAAAGCAGGAAAGCTAAACACACAGACACCAGTGCACACTGCACTAACACTAACCTGGACCTTAGCAAAAGCAAGCAGGGAAACTAGACACAAAGTCAGAAGTGCACACTGCACCACCCTACGTAAAGCAAACTACACTGTTGCAAAGGCCCTGAAGGAAACAAGACCACTTCCTTATCAAGGCCCACCCTGATGATGTCACACTCCCTAGCCCCAGGCAACAGCACACTGACCCAGAGAGGCCCAACCCACACCAATGCAAAACCGTGACGCACTTGAAGCCAGTACACCCAAAGAGAGGTAGAGCAACTCAGGCAACACACACACAGGTGCAGTATAGTGAAACAATTAGAGCCATGCTGCTGGAAGCTGCCAGCACAGAGAGACAGAGCCAGCTCAGAAAGGACAGAGAAAAGAACAGAAGCCAGCTAAGAAGCTGACCCCCAGGAAAGAGGTAAGTTTGAGAGGGGTTCTGACCCCAATCATAACACCAGTGCTACATAAGTACATAAGTAATGCCATACTGGGAAAAGACCAAGGGTCCATCGAGCCCAGCATCCTGTCCACGACAGCGGCCAATCCAGGCCAAGGGCACCTGGCAAGCTTCCCAAACGTACAAACATTCTATACATGTTATTCCTGGAATTTTGGATTTTTCCAAGTCCGTTTAGTAGCGGTTTATGGACTTGTCCTTTAGGAAACTGTCCAACCCCTTTTTAAACTCTGCTAAGCTAACCGCCTTCACCACTTTCTCCGGCAACGAATTCCAGAGTTTAATTACACGTTAGGTGAAGAAATATTTTCTCCGATTTGTTTTAAATTTACTACACTGTAGTTTCATCGCATGCCCCCTAGTCCTAGTATTTTTGGAAAGCGTGAACAGATGCTTCACATCCACCTGTTCCACTCCACTCATTATTTTATATACCTCTATCGTGTCTCCCCTCAGCCGGCTCTTCTCCAAACTGTATAGCCCTAGCCTCCTTAGTCTTTTTTCATAGGGAAGTCGTCCCATCCCCGCTATCATTTTAGTCACCCTTCGCTGCACCTTTTCCAATTCTACTATATCTTTCTTGAGATGCGGCGACCAGTGCTATTTCCGCTCATGAGTATGTCACCCATTTGCGTCAACATTTGCAAAGTGCCTTTGCCTTTGCCCAAAAGAACTTGGAAAGTAGTGCTAGAGGTAGAAAAGCCTACTATGATCAAGGGACTACCTCCAGAGAGTACCAAATTGGCGACAAGGTATTCTATTTCAATTTTACCAGAAATAAGGTTAAAAAAAAGAAATTTCTGCCCAGTTGGCATGGTCCTTTCCCTATAGTGGAAAAGGCTTCACCTGTGGCCTACCAAATTCGCCCCCGAAAAAATTCTCAAGGTGAAGATAACCTTAAATGGGTCCACATCAATCAGCTGAGACCATGTCATCCCAGTCATTTGGTTCCAGATACATGCATTGTTGAAATCACCCAAACTAACCGTGAAGCAGAATAGCTTCATCTTCTTTTGTTTTTCAGCAACAGGAAAACAAAATCTTGAAGATTCGGTGCAGTTGCCAAACGGATTGATCTTGTTTCCGTTCCTGATGTCGTTCTTCAAGATGTTCCTGACGCCCTGCTTCTAATCCATTGGTGGTTTTCAACATTCCTTCCCTTTGTTCCTCATGATTTCTATTGTTTAGTCATGACTGTTGGAGTTTTTCTTTGCCCAAGAATCATTCTTCTTGTTGGGGGGGAATTTGTTTGGTTTTATTTTTATTTCAACCGATACAGTGCTCCTGAAAGTGAAGTTTTGGATGTGTTTGTTGGTTTTTGGGACATTTCATTGACTTTCTTTTTGAACTATGTCCAATGTTTATGTTTGAAGACTTTCTTCATCATCACCATTACGTGGACCATTATCGTTCCTGTTTGATGCCTTCTTGATGTGAGAAGTTGTCCATTTACATACCATCATTTATCAAGGTCCACAACCATTGACTTTGTTATATTTTGTGGAGTTCAACCATGAGTAACTCTCCACTATGCAGCATCTTCGTTTAATTTTCATATTAAGGACTAATTTTGCTGATGCTTTTGCCATGCATTTGATAGTAGTATGATTGAATGTGGATTATATATTTTCATGTGTTAAGACATAACTGCTAACACCCTATGATTTGTTCTAGTAGTAGTAATTTGCTGTAGTAGCATTTTTGAATTTACGTTGAGCAATATGTGATGATTCCATGAAGTGATTAGCTTCTAGTTGTCATTAATAGAGTGTTAGTGTTGAGTTGCTGACATTTACAGTTCTTGTTTCTCTTCTGTCTTGACCATGAGTCCTGATGTCAACCCGTCTAGTGTATTGCTAGTTAGGTTGGAGAAGGATTTTACTCCTTTGTAGTAAATTCCATCTCCAAGGGGGGGAATTTTTAGGGGTATTTCCCTGTGATCTTGCCTAAGCTGGTCTTGGCCTATACATGCCTATGACATCTTGGTACAATAAAATGGCTGCTGCAGCCCCCCTGACCTGAACATCTCTGTGTCAGAAAGATCCAGCTTCAGCTTGTGGAAAATCACTGACAGGCTTGTGAAGCCAAGGACATTCTGTGTTCCAACCGTCTGTTTGTGTCAGCTCTCTGCTTGTGGTAAATCACTGGCAGGCCTGGAAAAACTAGGACATGCAGTGGGCTACCTGCCCCCTCTTTTACCTCTCTGATAAGGAAAAGGGAGTAAGACAAGTCTGATGAGAGACAGGAATGCCCATCACAATGTAACAATTTGAAGGTCAAGGAAAGGTCGTTTCTTGCTCAGAAACAGCTGGACAAGATCATGATTGGTCCGGGCTATCACCTGACCAAGAGGTACTGGGAGAGCGGGAACAGAAGAAAGTTAGTTGGTCTGAGACCCTCGGAGGAGGGGTACCTGGTAAGAGGACCTGAGAAATCCAGCAAGGCTCGGAGTGAGCCAGAGACTGTGTTTGGTACCAACCTTGTGACCTGCATAACTGGTGCAACTACGTGGGGCAGAGATATTGGCTCTGAGATCCAACAGAGTGACTGTAATCCTGCTTGCTGCAGAGAGACCTACACTACATCTAAGACACAGACCGCTGAGACAGCGTCTGGGGAGAATCAGCTCCGTTTTCATCTAAAGCAGTCATCAGGACAGCAGGGTGAGATCACAGTGCTATACTTCCTAGTCTGGGATTAGTCAGTGGTTATCTAAGCACGACTGGTTTATGTCAGCTCTTGGTCACAAAGAATAAGCTGCTAACTTGTATTTTGCATAAGATATGTGATAAGTTCTCATAAGGATAATTAGGTTATCAGTGTACTGCTCTAATTATTGCTAGTAAGTCTCAGAATTATCCGAGTGTATAGTTTAGTAACAATATATGTGTGGTCACTTATCAGTAGGAGATATATCTATATTTTGCTATAAGCTATTGCAGAGTGTTTCTATATATTTTCTTACCTCTAATAAATAATATAAATATTCAGCTGTGACGTGGTTTCTATTCTCTAACGGAACAGACCCGGCAAGGCGCCAGAACAAGGTTCTTGTATAATAATACTCCTAGGCAGAGCTAGGAACCTTGTAAGAAGTAATCGATGGGTCATTATTGTCCTAAGTATTACATATTCACGCCTACAACCCATGCGGAATAACCAGTCCAAGGATATTATTGCGTGTTTTCAGGACTTCAAGTTGAAGGAGCAAGTGCTAAAAGCAGCACGACAAACTGCGAACTTCAAATGGGACTCCTACTCTATAGAGATACAGTGGTGGAAATAAGTATTTGATCCCTTGCTGATTTTGTAAGTTTGCCCACTGACAAAGACATGAGCAGCCCATAATTGAAGGGTAGGTTATTGGTAACAGTGAGAGATAGCACATCACAAATTAAATCCGGAAAATCACATTGTGGAAAGTATATGAATTTATTTGCATTCTGCAGAGGGAAATAAGTATTTGATCCCCCACCAACCAGTAAGAGATCTGGCCCCTACAGACCAGGTAGATGCTCCAAATCAACTCGTTACCTGCATGACAGACAGCTGTCGGCAATGGTCACCTGTATGAAAGACACCTGTCCACAGACTCAGTGAATCAGTCAGACTCTAACCTCTACAAAATGGCCAAGAGCAAGGAGCTGTCTAAGGATGTCAGGGACAAGATCATACACCTGCACAAGGCTGGAATGGGCTACAAAACCATCAGTAAGACGCTGGGCGAGAAGGAGACAACTGTTGGTGCCATAGTAAGAAAATGGAAGAAGTACAAAATGACTGTCAATCGACAAAGATCTGGGGCTCCACGCAAAATCTCACCTCGTGGGGTATCCTTGATCATGAGGAAGGTTAGAAATCAGCCTACAACTACAAGGGGGGAACTTGTCAATGATCTCAAGGCAGCTGGGACCACTGTCACCACGAAAACCATTGGTAACACATTACGACATAACGGATTGCAATCCTGCAGTGCCCGCAAGGTCCCCCTGCTCCGGAAGGCACATGTGACGGCCCGTCTGAAGTTTGCCAGTGAACACCTGGATGATGCCGAGAGTGATTGGGAGAAGGTGCTGTGGTCAGATGAGACAAAAATTGAGCTCTTTGGCATGAACTCAACTCGCCGTGTTTGGAGGAAGAGAAATGCTGCCTATGACCCAAAGAACACCGTCCCCACTGTCAAGCATGGAGGTGGAAATGTTATGTTTTGGGGGTGTTTCTCTGCTAAGGGCACAGGACTACTTCACCGCATCAATGGGAGAATGGATGGGGCCATGTACCGTACAATTCTGAGTGACAACCTCCTTCCCTCCGCCAGGGCCTTAAAAATGGGTCGTGGCTGGGTCTTCCAGCACGACAATGACCCAAAACATACAGCCAAGGCAGTGGCTCAGGAAGAAGCACATTAGGATCATGGAGTGGCCTAGCCAGTCACCAGACCTTAATCCCATTGAAAACTTATGGAGGGAGCTGAAGCTGCGAGTTGCCAAGCGACAGCCCAGAACTCTTAATGATTTAGAGATGATCTGCAAAGAGGAGTGGACCAAAATTCCTCCTGACATGTGTGCAAACCTCATCATCAACTACAGAAGACGTCTGACCGCTGTGCTTGCCAACAAGGGTTTTGCCACCAAGTATTAGGTCTTGTTTGCCAGAGGGATTAAATACTTATTTCCCTCTGCAGAATGCAAATAAATTCATATACTTTCCACAATGTGATTTTCCGGATTTAATTTGTGATGTGCTATCTCTCACTGTTACCAATAACCTACCCTTCAATTATGGGCTGCTCATGTCTTTGTCAGTGGGCAAACTTACAAAATCAGCAAGGGATCAAATACTTATTTCCACCACTGTATATCAAGACCTGGCATCAACCACCTTGAAACGTCGGGCTGACCTAAAGCTTGTTACTGCCCGACTTCGAGACATGGGGATCCAGTACAGATGGAGACAACCGCTTGCGTTGGTTTTCTACAGAGAAGGAAAGATACATCAGGTTAAAACTATTGCAGAAGCACGAGAAGTCCTCCCGGGCAACGCTACACTGGCGATACCATCGCAGGTCGGGGTACCTCGGTCGGATTCAGCTTTGAGATCTCATCCCCAGTGGCAGCAAACGCTTACAACGTCAGTAATCAGCTGGCCGTCTCACCTGAAAGTTGATCAGCAATTCTGTTGTTCTATTGCAGGCATTGGTGAACCCCTTTTGGGGTTCAGGCCCACGTAAGTGGGATGGCGCTCTGACTGTTCAGCAGGGCTGGGTTATGCTTGATGTTTGGGAAAGTTGATCTAAAATGTTGGGGGTTATACTGATGTTATATATATATTTGTTATATGATGTGTGATCGGTTGTGAGTGGGAGGGTCATATTCCTTCCTTGGGGCACCGTTCCAGCTACGGATGGGGTGCCATGGATATGTAAGGGGTGGGAGGGAGAGAGGGGGTATATACTACAGGGAGGGAGGAAAGCGTAGAAATGCGAGGAGACTGAAAGATAGTAAAGAGAAGATAATAGAGATACATAGAGATGGCTGGTACTCAATGGCTACTACTAAATGTTAGAGGGCTGAACTTCCCCAGGAGCTAAGCCGGCTACAGGTGGACGTAGCCCTAATACAAGAAACCCACCCAAAAGCAAGGTATGAGCGGCTATGCAATCATAAACAATACCCCTTGATCTACTTTGCGTCAAACTCATAGCCCTTAGTAATTCTAAACCCTGGGAGATATGTAAGGTGATAAGAGATAAGGGAGGAAGATATTTGTTAATGAGTTTTGCTTTGGCAGGAACGGTTTACATGGTAATGAATATATATGGGCCAAATGTAAATCAAGGGGAATTTTTCTTAGAAATAGATGATTTAATTACCAAATATGTCGAGGGTTTCCTGCTAATTGGTGGAGACTTTAACATCACATTGCACCCACACCTAGATAATTCCTCACCCCAAATAAATTATGCCAAGTCGAGCAGACGGCAGCTTCATGAGCTTATGACACGCTGGCAGTTGGTGGATCTTTGGCGCGGGGACAACCCTACCACACGTAGCTATACATATTTTTCTGCAACACATCAAACATTTTCCAAAATAGATGTGTGGATGATTTGTGATCCAAGATGGCCTCGTTTTCCTTACTCTAATAGAATGCCTAAACGGAGACTAGCGGGTAGAGCTTCCCCGCTAACTCCCTCATTACCCAGTCCTATAGATCGATATTTGAGACCGCAGGGAGTTCACTGAGAGGGCGAATCGCTGGCAAAGGTGGGCGCCGGCGAATTGGAGACTTCGGCACTCTCTGGCTTGGATGTTACTCTTAGCCCCGCCGAACGCACTCCCCCTCCCCAGCCAATAGGCACCAGTTCTTTCCTTGTGGATTCGACGGGGTCCACCCCGGAAGAGGTTAGGGGCCCAGATGATCGCCGAATGGAAGCTTCGCCTACATCAGAGGTGGGACTCGAGGGCAGTTTGCCCGTGGAAACGCCGCGGATTGAGGGGAGAGGAGCAGAGAGGCAGAGCAAGACTCGTAAGGTTTGAAATTCCAAAAGAATTTGTGGTTAGACCAAAAGATGTTACATTAGAAGCTTTGTGGGACCTGGTTTCTAACCTAGGACAAGTTTTCCTGAAACAAATAAATGAAGTACAGCCTAAAGTTAAATCTTTGGAAAGTGACTTAGTAAAGAAAGATGAGCAGATTAAGGATTTGAATGGGAAAGTTGTTAATTTGGATCAAAGGATTATGAAGCTTGAAACGGTACAACCTATTATGATGAAAGATCTGACGAACCTCAGGGACAAAATGGAAAACTTTGATAATTACACTAAAAATCATAACCTGAGATTTGTCAATTTTCCTAAACTTCAAAATGTTGAAGCGCTACATGCGTGAAAATTTATTAATTCCCGAACAGAATTTAGCACCAATGACTATGGTTTACTATATTCCTGGGAAAGAAACGACTCAACCTGAAGTTCCGATAAATGTTTCTCTTTTGCTTGAAACCTCAGATACTGAACTTGCAGCTACATTGGTGGCGACAGTCACATTATTACCCGACAAGAACTGGATCTTTCGTCTGTTTTTCTGTAATAAAGATAAACCTTTTTAGGCTTAAAAGTTTTATTGTTTCCTGATGTCTCCAAGGAGACAAGACGACGAAGGAAACAATTCTTGCTCCTTAGACCTGAAATTCTACACCTTTTTTTTTAAGGTACCCCTGCAAGTGTATAATAAAGTTTAGGGACAAAAAATAGGTATTTACAGAGCCGGCTCATGTGTCGGCGCTCATAACCTCAGCGAAAGTGGATAAGTGTTAATTATAAGTGTTTACTCCGCTTAACAGAATTTTTCCTTTTTTGATTTTCCTTTATTAGATATTTTGTCTCCTGTAGATTTCTGAAATCTTGGATCATAATTTATGGACTTGAGTATAGTTTACCTGTTAAAGTGAAGCTTTTTAGCTTCACTTTTTTGTTTTATTATTATGTTTATATATTTTGCTGTTTTTTAGATACTTTTCCTGAACAAGAGGATTTTCTTGTAAAATATTGGATAACTAGTAAAAAAGCCCCGTTTCTGATGCAAATGAAACGGGGGCTAGCAAGGTTTTCTTCAGAGTGTGCATGTGGGAGTGTGTGTGTCCCTGCTCTCTGCCCTCTCTCCCTTCCCCTGTGCTGTCTGTCCCCTCCCCCTGGGAGTCGAGTCCTTCAGTGTTAAGTTTCCTGCTGTGCTGTGTTTGTGTTACAGAGATAGTGAGGGCTTCTGCCCTCTCTCCCCTCCCCCCTCTGAGTCCTTCACTGTTACAGAGAGAGCGATTTGATTTCGTGCTTTGCTATGTTTTCCTTCACTGTTTGTGTTACAGAGAGAGCGAGGGTGGGGCAGACACTCATGAGGAAACCGGATATCTCTCCCCCTTCACACTTCCGGCTGGAGGCTTCATTTAGAACGTTGGTGGTGCCTTTTATATAGAGAGATATGAATAAAAAAACAAAACAAAATAGATATGTGGCTGGGAGATACCTCAATTCGGGGACAGATTGGGGAACACCAAATTTTGCCCCGCACATGGTCAGATCATTCACCAGTATTAATGCATTTTCACAATCTGAGATTACCAAAGGAAGAACGCATTTGGCGTCTAGATGACGCATTGCTGGCTGACCCTGACAACTTATCCCAGATAGAACAGCACATCAAAGATTATATCCACTTCAACGATAATGGGGAGGTTTCCCCGACTATCTTATGGGACGGTCACGCTGTTGGAAAAAGAGGTCTGCAAAGGAAGTGGGGCTACATGAGAAATTAGCAAAAATCGAAGAGCAATTACATCGGGGGGGGGGGGGGGCAGGTGTCTTCTGATCTGGCAGCTTGGGCTCAGGGGTTGCGCAATCAAATTCGCGAGCTACAGTTGGCAGATCTCTCGGAAAAGTTACAAAGAGCACGCCAGTCACACTGACAGACTTCATCGACTTACCAACTAGAAACACATCCGAATCAACACGGACGTACCTAAATCTGCACTACCCAAGCTGCAAAGGACTCAAATACAAATCAACTTACGCGTCCAGTTTTTCCTACATAAGCACACAACTGTGGAACGCATTACCAAAAGCCTTGAAAACTACGTACGACCACCTACACTTCCGGAGAACACTAAAAACCTACCTGTTTAGAAAGGCATACCCTACCGAGCCAACATAAATGCCTGATCTCTGCAACACAACAAAACTAAAGTACGTAATGGACATAACACAGGTCTTCCGTTGTACGATTTCCTAATGTGGCCATGCCACATGAGCTTTACCTTACCACAACATCACTCTGTAGTCTGCAAACGCCTTCGCAGTACTATGTAAGCCACATTGAGCCTGCAAATAGGTGGGAAAATGTGGGATACAAATGTAACAAATAAATAAATTATACTGTTAGGTGTGTTTTTTTGCATGGAGTTGATGGAGACCTTTATATGCCTGTTTTTTGGCTGAGCTCTGTGGTTTATAAATTTATGATCTATATTAAACATTTTTCTGTATTCATTGACGAAGACCTTGGTAGTGTGAAACATGTCCCTGTCAAGCTTTTAACTATTTATGTATTTATTAGTTTATGGGTAGTGAATACATTTTGGATAGTTTTATTTTTAACCTCTACGATCTGCTGTCTTGTCTTTTATTTATAAAGCGAATGATACATACCTGTAGCAGGTGTTCTCCGAGGACAGCAAGCTGATTGTTCTCACGACTGGGTTGACGTCCACGGCAGCCCCCACCAACCGGAACAAAACTTCGCGGGCGGTCCCGCACGCAGGGCACGCCCACCGCGCATGCGCGGCCATCTTCCCGCCCGTGCGCGACCGTTCCCGCTCAGTTGAATGACAAGCAAATTAATGAGTAAACGCAACTCCAAGGGGAGGAGGGAGGGTAGGTGAGAACAATCAGCCTGCTGTCCTCGGAGAACACCTGCTACAGGTATGTATCATTCGCTTTCTCCGAGGGCAAGCAGGCTGCTTGTTCTCACGACTGGGGTATCCCTAGCTCTCAGGTTCACTCAAAACAAGAATCCAGGTCAATTGAACCTCGCAACGGCGAGGGTATAACAGAAATTGACCTACGAAGAACAACTAACTGAGAGTGCAGCCTGACCAGAATAAATTCGGGTCCTGGAGGGTGGAGTTGGATTTAAACCCCAAACAGATTCTGCAGCACCGACTGCCCGAACCGACTGTCGCGCCGGGTATCCTGCTGCAGGCAGTAATGAGATGTGAATGTGTGGACGGATGACCACGTCGCAGCTTTGCAAATCTCTTCAATAGTGGCAGACTTCAAGTGGGCCACCGACGCTGCCATGGCTCTGACACTATGAGCCGTGACATGACCCTCAAGAGTCAGCCCAGCCTGGGCGAAAGTGAAGGAAATGCAATCTGCTAGCCAATTGGAGATGGTGCGTTTCCCGACAGCGACCCCTTTCCTATTGGGGTCGAAGGAAATAAACAATTGGGCGGACTGTCTGTGGGGCTGCGTCCGCTCCAGATAGAAGGCCAAAGCTCGCTTGCAGTCCAATGTGTGCAACTGACGTTCAGCAGGGCGGGTATGTGGTCTGGGAAAGAATGTTGGCAAGACAATTGACTGGTTAAGATGGAACTCCGACACCACCTTTGGCAGAAACTTGGGGTGAGTGCGGAGTACTACCCTATTATGATGTAATTTTGTATAAGGAGCATGAGCTACCAGGGCTTGAAGCTCACTGACTCTACGAGCTGAAGTAACTGCCACCAAGAAAATGACCTTCCAGGTCAAGTACTTCAGATGGCAGGAATTCAGTGGCTCAAAAGGAGGCTTCATCAGCTGGGTGACGACTACGTTGAGATCCCATGACACTGCAGGAGGCTTGACAGGGGGCCTTGACAAGAGCAAGCCTCTCATAAATCGGATGACTAAAGGCTCTCCAGAGATGGCTTTACCCTCTACACGATGATGGTAAGCACTAATCGCACTAAGGTGATTCCTTACTGAGTTGGTCTTGAGGCCAGACTCTGATAAGTGCAGAAGGTATTCAAGCAGGTTGTGTGCAGGACAAGAGCGAGGTTCTAGGGCCTTGCTCTCACACCAAACGACAAACCTCCTCCACTTGAAAAAGTAACTCTTTTTAGTGGAATCCTTCCTAGAGGCAAGCAAGATGCGGGAGACACCCTCCGACAGACCCAACGAAGCAAAGTCTACGCCCTCAACATCCAGGCCGTGAGAGCCAGAGACTGAAGGTTGGGGTGCAGAAGCGCTCCGTCGTTCTGCGAAATGAGAGTTGGAAAACACTCCAATCTCCACGGTTCTTCGGAGGACAACTCCAGAAGTAGAGGGAACCAGATCTGACGGGGCCAAAAAGGCGCTATCAGAATCATGGTGTCGTGGTCTTGCTTGAGCTTCAGTAAGGTCTTCCCCACCAAAGGTATGGGAGGATAAGCATACAGGAGGCCGGTCCCCCAATGAAGGAGAAAGGCATCCGACGCTAGTCTGCCGTGTGCCTGTAGTCTGGAACAGAACAGAACAGAGGCAGCTTGTGGTTGGTCTGAGAGGTGAAAAGGTCCACCGAGGGAGTGCCCCACTCTCGGAAGATCTTGCGTACCACTCTGGAATGGAGCGACCACTCGTGTGGTTGCATGACTCTGCTCAGTCTGTCGGCCAGACAGTTGTTTACGCCTGCCAGGTATGTGGCTTGGAGAAGCATGCCGAACTGGCAGGCCCAACGCCACATCCCGACGGCTTCCTGACACAAGGGGCGAGATCCGGTGCCCCCCTGCTTGTTGATGTAATACATTGCAACCTGATTGTCTGTCCGAATTTGGATAATTTGACAGGACAGCCGATCTCTGAAGGCCTTTAGTGCGTTCCAGACCGCTCGGAGCTCCAGGAGGTTGATCTGAAGATCCTGTTCCTGGAGGGACCACAGTCCCTGGGTGTGGAGCCCATCGACATGAGCTCCCCACCCCAGGCGAGATGCGTCCGTCGTCATGCATTTTCGTGGGCTGCGGAATTTGGAATGGACGTCCCAGGGTCAAATTGGACCGAATGGTCCACCAGTGCAGTGAATTGCGGCAACTGATGGAGAGGCGGACGACATCTTCTAGATTCCCGGTGGCTTGACACCACTGGGAAGCTAGGGTCCATTGAGCAGGTCTCATGTGAAGGCGAGCCATGGGAGTCACATGAACTGTGGAGGCCATGTGACCCAGGAGTCTCAACATTTGCCGAGCCGTGACCTGCTGAGACGCTCTGGTCTGGGAAACAAGGGACAGAAGGTTCTGCGCCCTTGCTTCGGGAAGAAAGGCCTGAGCCGTCTGAGAATTCAGCAGCGCTCCTATGAATTCCAGAGATTGGACCGGCTGGAGATGAGACTTCGGGTAATTTAGCACAAACCCCAGCAGCTCCAGAAGGTGGATAGTGCACTGCATGGACCGAAGGGCTCCTGCCGCTGAGGTGTTCTTGACCAGCCAATCGTCGAGGTACGGGAACACGTGCACTCCCAGCTTGCGCAAGTACGCCGCCGCCACCACCACCACGAGGCACTTTGTGAACACTCGAGGCGCAGAGGCGAGCCCAAAGGGCAGCACACAGTACTGAAAGTGCCGTGTTCCCAAACGGAATCTGAGATACTGTCTGTGAGCTGGCAGTATCGGGATGTGAGTGTATGCGTCCAATAAATCCAGGGAACATAGCCAATCGTCTTTCTGAATCATTGGTAGAAGGGTGCCCAAGGAAAGCATCCTGAACTTCTCTTTGACCAGGTATTTGTTCAGGCCTCTCAGGTCTAGGATGGGGCGCATCCCCCCTGTTTTCTTTCCACAAGGAAGTACCTGGAATAGAATCCCTGCCCTTCTTGCCCGGGTGGAACGGGCTCGACCGCATTGGCGCTGAGAAGGGCGGAGAGTTCCTCTGCAAGTACCTGCTTGTGATGGGAGCTGAAGGATTGGGCTCCCGGAGGACAATTTGGTGGAGTGGAGGCCAAATTCAGAGCGTATCCATACCGCACTATTTGGAGAACCCACTGGTCGGAGGTTATTAGAGGCCACCTTTGGTGAAAAACTTTCAACCTCCCCCCGACTGGCAGATCGTCTGGTACGGACACTTTGATGGCGGCTATGTTCCCATGGATCCAGTCAAAAACCCGTCCCCGGTTTTTGCTCTGGAGGCGCAGGGGGCTGCTTAGGTGCATGCTGTTGACGGGAACGAGCGCGTTGGGACTGTCCCTGTGCCTGATGAGGCCTTCGGGCCGGCTGGGTGTACCTACGCTTGTTGTAGGCGTAGGGCGCAGCCTGCCGGGCCCGGGAAAAACGTCCACCTGCAGAGGTGGATGCTGAAGGCGTCCGGTGGGAGAGCTTGTCGAGGGCGGTTTCCCGCTGATGTAGTTGGTCCACCAACTGCTCGACCTTCTCGCCGAAAATATTATCCCCCCAGCAAGGGACATCAGCCAGCCTCTGCTGGGTGCGGTTGTCCAGGTCAGAGGCACACAGCCATGAGAGTCTGCGCATCACTATACCTTGGGCTGCAGCACGAGATGCCACATCACAGGTGTCATATATACCCCTGGACAGGAACTTTCTGCACGCCTTCAGCTGCCTGACCACCTCCTGAAAAGGCCTGGACTGCTCCGGGGGGAGCTTGTCGACCAGGTCCGCCAGTTGCTTCACATTATTCCGTATGTGTATGCTCGTGTAGAGCTGGTAAGATTGGATGCGGGTCACGAGCATTGAAGATTGGTAGGCCTTCCTCCCAAACGAGTCCAGAGTGCGAGACTCCCGCCCCGGGGGCGCCGAGGCGGTATCCCTCGAACTCCGTGCCCTCTTGAGAGCAGAGTCCACGACCGCCGAGTCATGAGGCAATTGAGGCCGCATTAACTCTGGGTCTGAGTGGATCCTGTAATGGGACTCCGCTTTCTTGGGGATGGTGGGGTTAGATAAAGGTCTCAACCAGTTCCGAAGCAGTGTCTCTATGAGGACATTGTGCAACGGTATCGTGGAGGACTCTCTAGGTGGTGATGGATAGTCGAGGACCTCGAGCATCTCGGCCCTCGGCTCATCCACAGAGACCACGGGGAAGGGAATGCAGATAGACATATCCCTGACGAAGGAGGCAAAGGAGAGGCTCTCAGGTGGCGAGAGCTTCCTCTCCGGTGAAGGAGTGGGGTCGCAGGGAAGGCCCACAGACTCCTCTGAGGAGAAATATCTGGGGTCCTCCTCCTCCCCCCACGAGGCCTCTTCCTCGGTGTCGGACATGAGCTCCTGTAGCTCAGACCTCAACCAGGCCCCGCTCGACTTCGAGGCACCGAGTCCTCGGTGGCGTCGTCGAGCGGTGGACTCCCGCGCCGGCGGGGATGAAGCTCCCTCCATCGACGTCGACGGGGACTCCACCTGCGTGGCGGTCGAGACCGGCACCGCACGTGGCGTCGGCGTCGAAGGCCTCGGCACCGGGCTACAGCACGCCGGCGCCTCCATCAACAGCGCAAGCACCCCCGGCGCCGGCACAGTCTGGCGCATCAGCCCTTCCAGGATCCCCGGAAGGATGGCTCGGAGGCACTCGTCAAGGCCCGCTGTCGGGAAAGGCGAGGGGGCCGGTGGAGGTGCCAGAATCTGCTCGGGTCCAGGAGACGGCACCGAAGTGCTGGTGCCCAGACGTAGCGATACCTCTACCACCGAGGGGGAACGCTCCTCCCGGCGCTGCCGCTTCCTCAGATTCGAGTCATCTCTGGAGCCGGTAGCCACATGCGTCGTGGGCGACCAATGACGGTGCTTTTTAGCCTTCTTGCGGTGCCCGTCATCGGCGCTCGGCGGTACCGAAGAGGAGGAGGAGGTAGATCCCCCTCGGCCTCGAGGGATCGGGTCCGACAGGGTTCGGTCCCGAGGGCCCTGGGTAAAGGGAGTGACCGGGGCCGATTGCCCGCGCGGCCGCTCACCCCTGCCATCTCCGGAAGACCGGCGGGCCAACGGGACCTGTGCCCCTGCAACAATAACCAACCACAAAGCCAACCACCACTTCCTCCCAGTTTGCCAGCATGGAACATCCCCCAACCCCCCCCCCCCCCCCCCACAACACACCTCCCCCTGTAAAGCCAAAACACTCTCAGTTCACCACCCCCTCCCCCTTTAAAATAAAAGACACACACTATCAAAAAAACTCAGACACTCGGCCCCATCCTCCCATTGATCCACACCCTCTCTCGCTTACACACACACACATGAACTTTCTCTGTGACACACACACAGACACTCTCTCACACACACACAAACTACCCGTGTGACACACATGATCTTTCACTATCACACACAACCACCGCCCCCTCCCCAACAGCACCCCACTAAAAAACACTCATACACACATACACTGATGCAGCACATGGAGAGATGTACACTCACTCTCTCGCTGTATCACCCATGCATCCAAAACCACCCTCAAAGCCACCCCAAACATCATCCCACTTTGCAAGCACGAGACATCCCCCAACCCCCCCCAAAAAAAACCCAAAACAACAACATGGGCAAAACCCACTCCACACATCAACAAACGCTGACCCCCAAGCCCCCAGCGACACCCTCTCACTTCACCACTCCCCAGCCCCCGTCACAAACCCACAGACATTCGTCCACAAACACCCAGTCCCCCCCACCCTCTCTCAATTACACACACACACGTACTCTCTCCCTGGCACACACACACACAGACACACTCACACACACAAACTAGCTCTGTGACACACATGATCTTTCAGTCTCAAACAGACACACAACCACCGCCCACCTCCACCCCAAAACCCCGCAAAAAAACACTCACACACACTGATGCAGCACATGGAGAGATGCACACTCACTCTCTCGCTCTATCACCCATGCAAGAAAAACCACCCTCAAAGCCACCCCAAACATCATCCCAGTTTGCAAGCACGAGACATCCCCCAAACCCTCCCCCCTCAAATCAAAACCCTCTTAGATCAACACACCGTGCCCCCAACCCCCCTTTCACTGTGAGACACACACACAATACCACAAAAACACAGACACTCGGCACCAACCTCCCAATCCACCCCATCCTCTCTCACTTACACACACACAAACTCTCTCTGACACACACACACACACACACAAGCAGGGGAGAGAGAGGAATCACAGGGTGGCTAGAAGGAGAGCAGGGGCCAGACGAGACTTACTGGGTGGCGAGAGGGGGGGCAGGGGAGAGAAAAGCAGGGGGGGGGGGGCAAGAAAAAAGGATAATCGCTGGGTGGCTGGAGGGGGGGCAGGGGACAGAGCTGACACACTCGCACCCAGCAGTCTCACTCTCTGTCACACACACACACTCGCACATTCATTCTCTCTCTCTCACACACTGTCACTCTCACACACACTCTCTCAAACATACACACTCCGACAAAAACCTTGCTAGCACCCGTTTCATGTGTGTCAGAAACGGGCCTGATTTACTAGTATTAAATAAAGGAGGAGCAGCTGGATTGAGCAGTGCCAGGCTCATTTCTTCTTGTGTGTGTGTGGCATTGCCTGGCACTGCATCCCCTGCTGCCCACCTCCTGCCAGTCTCCTACCTGCTCCATCCTCCTGCCCTTCTCCAGCTCCTGTGTGAATGTCTCCTCGGCTGCAGGGATGGGTTTCTCTGGAAGCCAGTGATCAGCTTCTTTAGCACTTGCTTCTGAAACAGGAAGTCTGTGCATGAAGCAAAGGAAGAGAGCCCCAGACTGCAAGACCTCCCTCCAGCCCTGTGCAGGGTTTGCAATATGAAACTAGGTGGGTTGGGCTAATGATGTGTTATTTAAAGATTTATTTACAGGATCAAGGAGGGGTCAGTAAGATCCTGGCAGAGAAACAGAAAAGGCTAGTGAACTGCTCTGCACATTTTCACCCCTGAGTGGCTCAGTGTCCCCATAATTAAAAAAGAGAGCGAGAGAGCTGTAGTCCTTCCTAGGAGGGATAACTGTGTAAGAGGGTCAAAGTGCACTCTGGGAGCTGTAGTCCTTCCTAGGAGGGATTACTGTGGGAGGGTCAAAGTGCACTCTGGGAGCTGTAGTGCTTCCTAGGAGGGATTACTGTGGAAGAATGTCACAGTGCACTCTGGGAGCTGTAGTCCCTCCTAGGAGGGATTACTGCGTGGGAGGGTCAAAGTGCACTCTGGGAGCTGTAGTGCTTCCTAGGAGGGATTACTGTGTGGGAGGGTCAAAGTGCACTCTGGGAGCTGTAGTCCTTCCTAGCAGGGATAACTGGGTGGGAGGGTCAAAGTGCCCTCTGGGAGCTGTAGTGCTTCCTAGGAGGGATTACTGTGTGGGAGGGTCAGAGTGCACTCTAGGAGCTGTAGTCCTTCCTACGAGGGATAACTGTGTGGAAGGGTCAAAGTGCACTCTGGGAGCTGTAGTCCTTCCTAGGAGGGATAACTGTGTGGGAGGGTCAAAGTGCACTCTGGGAGCTGTAGTCCTTCCTAGGAGGGATTACTGCGTGGGAGGGTCAAAGTGCACTCTGGGAGCTGTAGTCTTTCCTTGGAGAGATTAATGTGTAAGAATGTCACAGTGCACTCTGGGAGCTGTAGTCCTTCCTAGGAGGGATAACTGTGTGGGAGACTCAGAGTGCACTCTGGGAGCTGTAGTCCTTCCTAGGAGGGATAACTGTGTGGGAGGGTCAAAGTGCACTCTGGGAGCTGTAGTCCTTCCTAGGAGGGATAACTGTGTGGGAGGGTCAAAGTGCACTCTGGGAGCTGTAGTCCTTCCTAGGAGGGATTACTGTGGAGGAGTGTCAAGTGCACTCTGGGAGCTGTAGTTCTTCCTAGGAGGGATTACTGCGTGGGAGGGTCAAACTGCACTCTGGGAGCTGTAGTCTTTCCTTGGAGAGATTAATGTGTAAGAATGTCACAGTGCACTCTGGGAGCTGTAGTGCTTCCAAGGAGGGATTACTATGTGGGAGACTCAGAGTGCACTCTGGGAGCTGTAGTCCTTCCTAGGAGGGATTACTGTGTGGGAGTGTCAGAGTGCACTCTGGGAGCTGTAGTCCTTCCTAGGAGGGATTACTGTGTGGGAGGGTCAGAGTGCACTCTGGGAGCTGCAGTCCTTCCTAGGAGAGTTTACTGTGTGGGAGTGTCAAGTGCACTCTGGGAGCTGTAGTCCTTCCTAGGAGGGATTACTGTGTGGGAGGGTCAAAGTGCACTCTGGGAGCTGTAGTCCATCCTAGGAGGGATTACTGTGTGGCATGTCACAATGAACTCTGGGAGCTGTAGTCCTTCCTAGGAGGGATTACTGTATGAGAGTGTCAGAGTGCAATCTGGGAGCTGTAGTCCTTCCTAGGAGGGATTACTGCATGGGAGGGTCAAAGTGCACTCTGGGAGCTGTAGTCCTACCTAGGAGGGATTACTGCATGGGAGGGTCAAAGTGCACTCTGGGAGCTGTAGTCCTTTCTAGGAGAGTTTACTGTGTGGGAGTGTCAAGTGCACTATATGAGCTGTAGTCCTTCCTAGGAGGGATTACTGTGTGGGAGGGTCAAAGTGCACTCTGGGAGCTGTAGTCCTTCCTAGGAGGGATTACTGTCTGGGAGGGTAAAAGTGCACTCTGGGAGCTGTAGTCCTTCCTAGGAGGGATTACTGTGAGAGGGTGAAAGTGCACTCTGGGAGCTGTAGTCCTTCCTAGGAGGGATTACTGTGAGAGGGTCAAAGTGCACTCTGGGAGCTGTAGTGCTTCCTAGGAGGGATTACTGTGGAGGAGTGTCAGAGTGCACTCTGGGAGCTGTAGTCCTTCCTACGAGGGATTACTGTGTGGCATGTCACAATGAACTCTGGGAGCTGTAGTCCTTCCTAGGGGGGATTACTGCATGGGAGGGTCAAAGTGCACTCTGGGAACTGTAGTTCTTCCTAGGAGGGATTACTGAGTGGGAGAGTCAAAGTGCACTCTGGGAGCTGTAGTCCTTTCTGGGAGAGTTTACTGTGTGGGAGTGTCAAGTGCACTCTGGGAGCTGTAGTCCTTCCTAGGAGGGATAACTGTGTGGGAGGGTCAAAGTGCACTCTGGGAGCTGTAGTCCTTCCTAGAAGGGATTACTGCGTGGGAGGGTCAAAGTGCACTCTGGGAGCTGTAGTCTTTCCTTGGAGAGATTAATGTGTCAGAATGTCACAGTGCACTCTGGGAGCTGTAGTGCTTCCAAGGAGGGATTACTGTGTGGGAGACTCAGAGTGCACTCTGGGAGCTGTAGTCCTTCCTAGGAGGGATAACTGTGTGGGAGGGTCAAAGTGCACTTTGGGAGCTGTAGTCCTTCCTAGGAGGGATTACTGTCTGGGAGGGTAAAAGTGCACTCTGGGAGCTGTAGTCCTTCCTAGGAGGGATTACTGTGGAGGAGTGTCAGAGTGCACTCTGGGAGCTGTAGTCCTTCCTAGGAGGGATTACTGTGAGAGGGTCAAAGTGCACTCTGGGAGCTGTAGTCCTTCCTAGGAGGGATTACTGTGAGAGGGTCAAAGTGCACTCTGGGAGCTGTAGTGCTTCCTAGGAGGGATTACTGTGGAGGAGTGTCAGAGTGCACTCTGGGAGCTGTAGTCCTTCCTAGGAGGGATTACTGTGTGGGAGGGTCAAAGTGCACTCTGGGAGCTGTAGTCCTTCCTAGGAGGGATTACTGTGGAGGAGTGTCAGAGTGCACTCTGGGAGCTGTAGTCCTTCCTAGGAGGGATTACTGTGTGGCATGTCACAATGAACTCTGGGAGCTGTAGTCCTTCCTAGGGGGGATTACTGCATGGGAGGGTCAAAGTGCACTCTGGGAACTGTAGTCCTTCCTAGGAGGGATTACTGAGTGGGAGAGTCAAAGTGCACTTTGGGAGCTGTAGTCCTTTCTAGGAGAGTTTACTGTGTGGGAGTGTCAAGTGCACTCTGGGAGCTGTAGTCCTTCCTAGGAGGGATTACTGCGTGGGAGGGTCAAAGTGCACTCTGGGAGCTGTAGTGCTTCCTAGGAGGGATTACTGTGGAGGAGTGTCAGAGTGCACTTTGGGAGCTGTAGTCTTTCCTTGGAGAGATTAATGTGTAAGAATGTCACAGTGCACTCTGGGAGCTGTAGTGCTTCCTAGGAGGGATTACTGTGTAGGAGAGTCAGAGTGCACTCTGGGAGCTGTAGTCCTTCCTAGGAGGGATAACTGTGTGGTAGGGTCAAAATGCACTCTGGAAGCTGTAGTCCTTCCTAGGAGGGATTACTGCGTGGGAGGGTCAAATTGCACTCTGGGAGCTGTAGTCCTTCCTAGGAGGGATAACTGTGTGGTAGGGTCAAAATGCACTCTGGAAGCTGTAGTCCTTCCTAGGAGGGATTACTGCGTGGGAGGGTCAAAGTGCACTCTGGGAGCTGTAGTCCTTCCTAGGAGGGATTACTGTGTGGCATGTCACAATGAACTCTGGGAGCTGTAGTCCTTCCTAGGAGGAATTACTGTGTGGGAGGGTCAAAGTGCACTCTGGGAGCTGTAGTCCTTCCTAGGAGGGATTACTGCATGGGAGGGTCAAAGTGCACTCTGGGAGCTGTAGTCCTTGCTAGGAGGGATTACTGAGTGGGAGAGTCAAAGTGCACTCTGGGAGCAGTAGTCCTTTGTAGGAGAGTTTACTGTGTGGGAGTGTCAAGTGCACTCTGGGAGCTGTAGTCCTTCCTAGGAGGGATTACTGTGTGGGAGGGTCAAAGTGCACTCTGGGAAATGTAGTCCTTCCTAGGAGGGATTACTGCATGGGAGGGTCAAATTGCACTCTGGGAGCTGTAGGCCTTCCTAGGAGGGATTACTGTCTGGGAGGGTAAAAGTGCACTCTGGGAGCTGTAGTCCTTCCTAGGAGGGATTACTGTGTGGGAGGGTCAAAGTGCACTCTGGGAGCTGTAGTCCTTCCTAGAAGGGATTACTGTATGGGAGTGTCACAGTGCATTCTGGGAGCTGTAGTCTTTCCTATAAGAGAGTAATGTGTAAGAATGTCACAGTGCACTCTGGGAACTGTAGTCCAGAATAGGGGGTATTCCTGATCTTGCCATGGTTCACTGTTTGCCAATGCCCCTGGATTCTGATGTAAGAATCAGAGAGGGAAAGCTAAGGAAGATTTGGGACAGGTTACTATGCTACGCTGAGGACTTTAGCTGGATATTAAGAGGAGTTACCTAGGTAAATGTGCCACTAAAGGTATCCCCAACCGAACACAAGGCTTGTGAATTTGACCCCCATGCATGTGAAATTCCAGTTCAAATACACTGTAATCAACTCATATTGACTCACCACATAGGAAGAAGAAAAGACTTCAGTGACTGACTTGGCACAACCTTAGTCTAACCTCCAATCCTCCCCACCCCATTTAATGTAATGGTGATACTTTTTCCCATTATGAAACTTTTTTTTCCTTTCCTTCTTCTGACGTCATTTCCTTGTGAGGGCGGGACACTGAGAGAACAAACGAGCGAGCACGAAGAGAAGGCTAGAGACGTTGGCAGCGCTTTCACTGACGCTGCTCAGCTGCTGCAACTGTCGGAGGTAAAAGATTTAAAGCCCCCAGGAGAGGAGAAATTGCTGGAAATGGAGGGGAGGAGAGAGCGCAGAATTGCTGGATATGGATGGAGGCGGGAAAGGCAGAGAAGGGACATGGATGGACATGGATGGGAGGACAGGGCCCAGGGAGAGGAGAAATTGCTGGAAATGGAGGGGAGGGGAGAGAGGAGAATTGCTGGATATGGATGGAGGAGGGAAGGGTAGAGAGGGACAAGGATGGACATGGATGGGAGGGCAGGGTTTAGGGAGAGAGGAGAAATTGCTGGACATGAAGGGGAGGGGAGAGAGGAGAATTGTTGGACATGGATGGAGGGGAGGGAAGGGAAGACAGAGGAAGGAGATGTGCATGGATGGAGGGGAAGGGAGAGAGAAGAAATGCTGGGCATGGATGGAGGGGAGGGAAAAGAGAGGAAGGAAATGAGATGAGGGAAAAGGAAGAGAGGAGAAAAACTGCACATGGATGGAGAAAATAGGCAGAAGCTGGATCCACTGGACAGTCAAGTCTGCGGAGGACCCAGCTTTTACTTATGGATAGAGAGGAAGAAATGAAGAATAAAGGAGGAACGTAAAGAAATAAATGGAAAGGAAGCCCTGGAAACAGAGTTAAGAGGACAGATAGCAGCAGAATCAGATACTGGGCCAGCATGATCAGAAAAAGAAAGTCACCAGACAACAAAGGTAGAAAAAAATCATTTTATTTTCATTTTAGTGTTTGGAATATGTCCACTTTGAGAATTTACATCTGCTATCATATTTTGCAATGTATAGTAATTTGTTTCTAAGAATATTGCTGACAATTCCTGTCAGTGTGGCAAGTGGTGAGCGATCATTTTCACGGTTAAAAATCATAAAAAATTATTTGCGATCAAGTGTTTTACAAGAAAGGCTTGTAAGCCTTGCCATGATTGCTATTGAGAATGATATATGTGCCCAGTTTGATATCAAAGATTTAATTACTAATTTCGTGAACATGAAAGCACGAAAAGCTAAGTGGTTGTAAACCCTCTATTTGTTGAGCAATCCCACAAAGATGCACTCCATCTTTCAGCTCCTATTTCCTTTGCATCTTGTGCCACACGGGCGGGGGGAGGGGGGGCGCCAGGGTCGGGGGCGCCAACTGATAGTCTGCAGGGGGGCACCAGAGACCCTAGGCATGGCCCTGATTTAACCAGAAGACAGACCAGTCTTTATTTGACAAATGTTCACCAGTATCTTTTCCCCATGCTTTTTGAGAAGAAATACTACATTGTTTTGACAGAGTTTGAAAACATTCACGAAATGAAGAGGCTGAAGGTGCGGGCGTAGAAAAAAGATTTTAAAATGGTTGTAATGGAAGGGAATTTGAAACACTATATGCTGTTGTCGAAGTGTTGGAGCAACCTGGTCTGAGGGGAACAAAGATGTCTTTCCCGAAAGCTGGGACTCTCCCTGTGTCTAGTGCTGAGCTGAGATCTCAACCTCATTTCCTGCCGGCCACGGAAGCACATACGAATCCAACTTCTGTTGACCAAGAGAAGTAGAGGTGGCTTCAGGGGGATAAAAGCTCACCTAACCCTTACACTTAGAAGGCATGATAGACAGAGGAACAAGGTAAGCACAGAGCAGATTCTCGTGTGTCTTCTCAGCCATATTGCTCTGCCCCCCCCAGCCCCCATGTAATTTTTTGACCTTTGCAGCTGCTCCTTTTTTTCACCCTTCTTCTCATTTTATCATAGTCTCTTTTTTGAAAGTTAAATGCTAACATATTGGATTTCCTGCGTGTACTTACTACAGAGCTTATATCAAATCTGATCATGTTATGATTGCTGTTATCAAGCAACCCCAGCACCATTACCTCCTGAACCAGATCATGCTCCACTAAGCACTAGGTCTAGAATTGTTCCCCCGGGTGATGACTCCAAATTGATGCACATTGGGTGCTCGTAGGCGTCTATTGTCAGCAAGCACCTCTCCGTGCTGTCCGCTCTCGACCAGCACCTCTCCGTGCTGTCTGTCTTCACCCACTAATGTTCAGACTGACCTCCTTCAGGTAATTAATTCCCACAGTGCATGTAAATGGTTTCACTCCTGTGTGAACTCTGTGGTGCCTTGACAGATGTCCCTTCTCAATGAAGGTCTTATCACACTCAGTACACATAAATGGCTTCACTCCTGTGTGAACTCTGTGGTGCCTTTTTTTTTTTTTTTTTTTTTTTATGATTTTACTATTTTACATCCATTTCAAAAATGTAATAGATACAGAAAATATATTTTAAACATATTATAACATAGGAAATATAGTCATTCTTATATTGACCACAAACTACACCACATTGTGAGGCAAGAAACTAGGAATAACAAAATAAAGGAAAAATTAATTGAGTTTAATTTACTCTGCGAGAGGAAGAAAACCCTGACTACTCGCTAGCCAATTTAACAGCATATTTAAAGTGGGGCCTCAGGTCTGATCACCAATCTTACTATGTTCTTTCGCATCTATATATATTTGCATTTTTCTGGGGTCAAGAAACATATAATTAACACCACCAATAGACACAAAGCATCTACATGGATACTTTAGGACAAATGTTCCAGATAAAGCGAGAACTCTTGGCTTTAACACCAGGAACTCTCGTCTACGCTTTTGTGTCTCTTTGTTAAGATCGGGGAAAATCTGGATCTTAGCTCCAAAAAAAGATGCATTCATATGCCTGAAATACAATTTAAAGATGTTATTTCTATCAAGCTCAAGAGCAAAAGATACCAGGAGAGTTGTGCGTTCAGTAACCATCTCCAATGAACTCTCAAGGAACTCTGTCAAGTTCAGATCTGGTTGAGGCTGAGAAATCAGGGGTTGAGATTGAATTCCAAATATATAACGAGCCCCGGTGATGGGCGGAAAGCCCTCCACAGGGATTCCTAGGATTTGTCCAAAATATTTTTTTAGCATATCTTTAGCAGGAATTAGAGGAGACTTCGGGAAATTAAGGAATCTTAAATTATTTCTCCTCCCCTGATTATCTAAGTATTCAATCTTCTTAACTATAGTGTCTCTGTCCTTTACCAAAGTTCCTGTCAGATCCTGTAATTTTTTAAGCTCTCCACCCAGTATTTCGGTTTTCTCTTGATTTTCTTGTATTTTCCCACAAAGCTGCTCTTGAGTTTGCTTTAATCCTACAATTTCCTCTTTTATAGAAGTTGTTACCTTGGTAAGGTTGGCGTTCATCCCCTGTATGGCGTCCCACAGCAACTCAAGCGTTATTACAGCTGGTCTTAATCTTTCATCGCTATCCACGGAAGGTGCCACCAGGACAGGAGTGAGTGCAGGGCTCACTGCACCCAATTCTGTAGCAGCTAACTTCTCTGGGGTCGACGCTTCCACAGGTCCTCCTCCGGTTACTAATGCAGAAAACCCTTCGGTTTGCAGTAGCTGCCCATCCGATAGGAAGCGAACACTTCCGGGTCGCGGGGGTGCTGTAGTTGGAGGCGGGCTAAGTGACGCTGCCTCTGTGCTGCGGTCCGATAGTCCAGCTACGGACTCCATCGTCGCGGGAGCTGGGGTTTTACTCCTCTGAACGCCGTACTTCTTCAACGTTTGTTGCAGGAGCGCCAGGCTTCCAGGGCAGGAGGAGGTCTGAATCCCTGTTTTCCCCTTCCTTTTCCCCATGAATCCTCGTGGGGAAAGTGCTGCTCTCTCAGGCAGGTAGGCCGGGTTTTGGGAGCTCAGAGGCAACTTCCTCTCAGATCGCCATCTTGCCTTCCTGAACTCTGTGGTGCCTTGACAGATGTCCCTTCTCGGTGTATTATCATGTATTTCTTTGTGAAGCTGTTATGGAAAAATTTCCTATTACCAAAGAAGCTCACGGACTCTGGGTTCAAAGATCTTTATTCGAAACCTGTATACAGGGAGACTAAATGAACAAGGAAAACTCAGTCCACAGTCTGACTATACTGATTCAGTATATCCTTTAAATAGCCAATAATACTGTTATCTTTACAATCACCAGGTGTAGCTCTGCTTAACAAATAACAAGAGAAAGAAAAAAAAATAATGAGCAAAATATATGATTCCCTTTTTTCCTGCCTTTTTAGATAAGGCCCCTACTTCTCAGTTAATTAAAACACTCCTAACTCCTGAGGTAATTCTGGCCTACTTTTTACTAACAAGCTTAGTTAATTAGAAGCATGACATATATATGACCTTTCTTTTGAGTGATTACTATTCTACAGTAAGGTGTGACACATTCCCACCCACCCTTCTTAATGCCATCTCACCTGCTCTTATTCCTTTTATCTGTCACATTCTCAACCTCTCACTTTCCACTGCAACTGTCCCTACTGCCTTTAAACATGCTGTGGTCACACTTCTCCTTAAGAAGCCTTCACTCGACCCTACTTGTCCCTCTAATTACCGACCCATCTCCCTCCTCCCTTTTCTCTCCAAATTACTTGAGAGTGCTGTTCACCACCGCTGCCTTGATTTTCTCTCCTCACATGCTATTCTTGACCCACTACAATCTGGTTTTCGCCCTCTCCACTCAACCGAAACTGCACTTACTAAAGTCTCCAATGACTAAATCCAGAGGTTTCTATTCCATCCTCATTCTTCTTGCTCTTTCCGCTGCTTTTGACACTGTCGATCACAGCATACTTCTCAATACCCTGTCCTCACTTGGATTCCAGGGCTCTGTCCTTTCATGGTTCTCTTCCTACCTTTCCTTCCGCACCTTCAGTGTTCACTCTGGTGGATCCTCTTCTACTTCTATCCCTCTGCCTGTCGGCGTACCTCAGGGTTCTGTTCTTGGTCCCCTCCTCTTTTCTATCTACACTTCTTCCCTTGGTTCATTAATCTCATCCCATGGCTTTTCCTACCATCTCTATGCTGATGACTCCCAAATCTACCTTTCTACCCCTGATATCTCACCTTGCATCCAAACCAAAGTTTCAGCGTGCTTGTCTGACATTGCTGTCTGGATGTCTCAATGCCACCTGAAATTAAACATGACCAAAACCGAGCTTCTCATTTTTCCCCCCAAACCCACCTCCCCACTCCCCCCATTTTCTATTTCTGTTGATGGCTCTCTCATTCTCCCTGTCTCCTCAACTCGAAACCTTTGGGTCATCTTTGACTCTTCTCTCTCCTTCTCTGCTCATATCCAGCAGATCACCAAGACCTGTTGTTTCTTTCTTTACAACATCCGTAAAATCCGCCCCTTTCTTTCCGAGCACTCTACCAAAACCCTCATCCACACCCTTGTCACCTTTCATTTAGACTACTGCAATCTGTTTCTTGCTGGCTCCCACTTAGTCACCTCTCCCCTCTCCAATCGGTTCAAAACTCTGCTGCCCGTCTCGTCTTCCGCCAGGGTCACTTTACTCATACTACCCCTCTCCTCAAGACTCCCTATCCGTTTTCGCATCCTGTTCAAACTTCTTCTACTAACCTTATAAATGTACTCTCTCTCTGCTGCTCCCCAGTATCTCTCCACACTCGTCCTTCCCTACACCCCTTCCTGTGCACTCCGCTCCATGGATAAATCCTTCTTATCTGTTCCCTTCTCCACTACTGCCAACTCCAGACTTCGCGCCTTCTGTCTCGCTGCACCCTACGCCTGGAATAAACTTCCTGAGCCCCTACGTCTTGCCCCATCCTTGGCCACCTTTAAATCTAGACTGAAAGCCCACCTCTTTAACATTGCTTTTGACTTGTAACCACTCGCCTCCACCTACCCTCCTCTCCTCCTTCCTGTACACATTAATTGATTTGATTTGCTTATTTTATTTTTTGTCTATTAGATTGTAAGCTCTTTGAGCAGGGACTGTCTTTCTTCTATGTTTGTGCAGCGCTGCGTACGCTTTGTAGCGCTATAGACATGCTAAGTAGTAGTAGTAGTAGTTTTATCTTTCTACAGCATGTAATTCTATAACAAATGTAAAGGAAAAGCAATATATATACATATAGAATGATCTTGATTTCCATTACAGAAGCTTTTGCCACAGTCAGTGCCCAGAAATAGTTTTCCTCCTGAATGCATTCTCTGGTGTATGGCAAGTTTTTCACTGTCATTGAAGCTCATACCACACTCACTACATATAAATGACTTTACTCTCATGTGAAAGCTATGGTGCCTTCTCAGGTTTCCCTTCTCAGTGAAGCTTTTACCACACTCAGAACATTTAAATGGCTTCACTCCTGTGTGGATTCTCTGGTGCTTTACCATGTATTTCTTCAACCTGAAGCATTTGCCACACTCAGTACTTTACTCCTCAATGGCTATTCTGGTGCATAGTGAGTGTTTCATTGTTAAAAAAAGCTCTTACCACACTCACTACATGTAAATGGCTTCACTCCTGTGTGAACACTGTTGTGCCTTGCGAGATGTCCCTTATTAGTGAAGGTTTTACCACACTCAGAACATCTAAATGGCTTCACTCCTGCATGGATTCTCTGGTGTTCTTTTAGGTTTATCTTTTGACTGAAGCTTTTATTACACTCACTGCAGATGAATGGTGTCATTCCTGTGTGGATTCTCTGGTGTATTGTGAGGTTTACCTTCTGACTGAAGCTTTTATTACACTCAGTGCAGATGAATGGTTTCATTCCTGTGTGGATTCTCCAGTGTGTTCTGAGTGCTTCTTTCACAGAAAAGCTTCTACCACACTCAGTACATGCAAAAGGCTTTATTCTGGTGTTCTGTGAGGCTTACCTTCCGA
Organism: Microcaecilia unicolor; assembly: GCF_901765095.1. Lineage (NCBI taxonomy): Eukaryota > Metazoa > Chordata > Amphibia > Gymnophiona > Siphonopidae > Microcaecilia > Microcaecilia unicolor. Next base: position 19,743 of record NW_021963721.1, on the reverse strand, counting down.
CTGAAGCTTTTATTACACTCACTGCAGATGAATGGTTTCACTCCTGTGTGGATTCTCTGGTGTATTGTAAGGCTTATTTTGTGAGTGAAGCTTTTATTACACTCAGTGCAGATGAATGGTTTCATTCCTGTGTGGATTCTCTGGTGTATTGTGAGGTGTCCCTTCTGACTGAAGCTTTTATTACATTCAGTGCAGATGAATGGTTTCATTCCTGTGTGGATTCTCTGGTGTTCTGTGAGGCTTATTTTGTGAGTGAAGCTTTTATTACACTCACTGCAGATGAATGGTTTAATTCCTGTGTGGATTCTCTGGTGTTTTTTGAGGCTTGTTTTTTGACTAAAGCTTTTATTACACTCACTGCAGATGAATGGTTTCACTCCTGTGTGGATTCTCTGGTGTATTGTGAGGCTTGTTTTCTGAGTGAAGCTTTTATTACACTCAGTGCAGATGAATGGTTTCACTCCTGTGTGGATTCTCTGGTGTATTGTGAGGTGTCCCTTCTGAGTGAAGCTTTTATTACACTCAGTGCAGATGAATGGTTTCATTCCTTTGTGGATTCTCTGGTGTATTGTGAGGCTTGTTTTGTGATTGAAGCTTTTATTACACTCAGTGCAGATGAATGGTTTCATTCCTTTGTGGATTCTCTGGTGTATTGTGAGGCTGGTTTTGTGATTGAAGCTTTTATTACACTCAGTGCAGATGAATGGTTTCATTCCTGTGTGAATTCTCTGGTGTTTTGTGAGATTTGCCTTCTGACTGAAGCTTTTATTACACTCACTGCAGATGAATGGTTTCATTCCTGTGTGGATTCTCTGGTGTTCTGTGAGGTATTGCTTCTGACTGAAGCTTTTATTACACTCACTGCAGATGAATCGTTTCACTCCTGTGTGGATTCTCTGGTGTATTGTGAGTCTTGTTTTATGAGTGAAGCTTTTATTACATGCACTGCAGATAAACGGTTTCACTCCTGTGTGGATTCTCTGGTGTTGTGTGAGGTCTCCCTTCTGACTGAAGCTTTTATTACACTCAGTGCAGATGAATGGTTTCACTCCTGTGTTGATTCTCTGGTGTTATGTGAGGCTTATTTTATAAGTGAAGCTTTTATTACACTCAGTCCAGATAAACGGATTCACTCCTGTGTTGATTCTCTGGTGTTCTGTGAGGTTTGTTTTATGACTGAAACGTCTACTACACTCACTGCAGATGAATGGTTTCATTCCTGTGTGGATTCTCTGGTGTTCTTTGAGGTTTGTTTTCTGACTGAAGCTTTTATTACACTCAGTGCAGTTAAGTGGTTTCATTCCTTTGTGGATTCTCCGGTGTATTGTGAGGCTTATTTTGTGAGTGAAGCTTTTATTACACTCACCGCAGATGAATGGTTTCACTCCTGTGTGGATTCTCTGGTGTATTGTGAGGCTTGTTTTCTGAGTGAAGCTTTTATTACACTCAGTACAGATGAATGGTTTCACTCCTGTGTGGATTCTCTGGTGTATTGTGAGGCTTGTTTTGTGAGTGAAGCTTTTATTACACTCAGTACAGATGTATGGTTTCACTCCTGTGTGGATTCTCTGGTGTATTGTGAGGTGTCCCTTCTGACTGAAGTTTTTATTACATTCAGTGCAGATGAATGGTTTCACTCCTGTGTGGATTCTCTGGTGTATTGTGAGGTTTCTCTTCTGACTGAAGCTTTTATTACACTCACTGCAGATCAATGGTTTCACTCCTGTGTGGATTCTCTGGTGTATTGTGAGGCTTGTTTTGTGACTGAAGCTTTTATTACACTCACTGCAGATGAATGGTTTCACTCCTGTGTGGATTCTCTGGTGTTGTGTAAGGCTTATTTTATGAGTGAAGCTTTTATTACACTCAGTGCAGATGAATGGTTTCATTCCTGTGTGGATTCTCTGGTGTGTGGTGAGGTGTCCCTTCCAACTGAAGCTTTTATTACACTCACTGAAGATGAATGGTTTCATTCCTGTGTGGATTCGCTGGTGTGTGGTGAGGTGTTCCTTCCTCCTGAAGCTTTTATTACACTCACTGCAGATGAATGGTTTCACTCCTGTGTGGATTCTCTGGTGTATTGTGAGGCTTGTTTTGTGACTGAAGCTTTTATTACACTCACTGCAGATGAATGGTTTCACTCCTGTGTGGATTCTCTGGTGTTGTGTAAGGCTTATTTTATGAGTGAAGCTTTTATTACACTCAGTGCAGATAAACGGTTTCACTCCTGTGTGGATTCTCTGGTGTTCTGTGAGGTTTGTTTTATGACTGAAACGTCTATTACACTCACTGCAGATGAATGGTTTCATTCCTGTGTGGATTCTCTGGTGTTTTGTGAGATTTCCCTTCTGACTGAAGCTTTTATTACACTCACTGCAGATGAATGGTTTCAATCCTTTGTGAATTCTCTGGTGTCTGGTGAGGCTTCCCTTCTGACTGAAGCTTTTATTACACTCAGTGCAGATGAATGGTTTCATTCCTGTGTGGATTTTCTGGTGTATTGTGAGGCTTATTTTGTGAGTGAAGCTTTTATTACACTCACTGCAGATGAACGGTTTCATTCCTGTGTGGATTCTCTTGTGTTTTGTGAGGTCTCCCTTCTGCCTGAAGCTTTTATTACACTCACTGCAGATGAATGGTTTCATTCCTGTGTGAATTCTCTGGTGTCTGGTGAGGCTTCCCTTCTGACTGAAGCTTTTATTACACTCAGTGCAGATGAATGGTTTCATTCCTGTGTGGATTCTCTGGTGTTCTGTGAGACTTGTTTTCTGACTGAAGCTTTTATTACACTCAGTGCAGATGAATGGTTTCACTCCTGTGTGGATTCTCTGGTGTTCTGTGAGGTTTGTTTTCTGACTGAAGCTTTTATTACACTCACTGCAGATGAATGGTTTCATTCCTGTGTGGATTCTCTGGTGTATTGTGAGCTCTCCCTTCTGCCTGAAGCTTTTATTACACTCAGAGCAGATGAACGGTTTCATTCCTGTGTGGATTCTCTGGTGTCCTGTGAGGTTTCTTTTATGACTGAAGCTTTTATTACACTCAGTGCAGATGAATGGTTTCACTCCTGTGTGGATTCTCTGGTGTATTGTGAGGCTTATTTTATAAGTGAAGCTTTTATTACACTCAGTGCAGATGAATGGTTTCACTCCTGTGTGGATTCTCTGGTGTTTTGTGAGTTTTGTTTTCTGACTGAAGCTTTTATTACACTCAGTGCAGATGAATGGTTTCACTCCTGTGTGGATTCTCTGGTGTTCTGTGAGGTTTGTTTTCTGACTGAAGCTTTTATTACACTCACTGCAGATGAATGGTTTCACTCCTGTGTGGCTTCTCTGGTGTCGTGTGAGGCTTATTTTCTGACTGAAGCTTTTATTACACTCACTGCAGATGAATGGTTTCATTCCTGTGTGGATTCTCTGGTGTATTGTAAGGCTTGGTTTCTGACTGAAGCTTTTTTTACACTCAGTGCAGATGAATGGTTTCATTCCTGTGTGAATTCTCTGGTGTATTGTGAGGTTTGTTTTGTGACTGAAGCTTTTATTACACTCACTGCAGATGAATGGTTTCACTCCTGTGTGGCTTCTCTGGTGTCGTGTGAGGCTTATTTTCTGACTGAAGCTTTTATTATACTCACTGCAGTTAAGTGGTTTCATTCCTTTGTGGTTTCTCTTGTGCATTGGGAGGTTTCTTTTCCAGCAAGCACTTGTACCACTGTCAGCAGAAGTACACAAGCTTTCATTTTTCTGAATTTTCTGGTAGTTTGAGAGGTCTGTTTTTCTGCAAAAGACTTTTTCAGGTTTAGTAGTAGTCATTGATTCTTCAGCAGTCTGAGGTGTTTTATGATCTGTGAATGTTTCTCTATGGCTGAATTTTTTCTTACATTCAGCACTTGAAACTAGTATCTCTTCTGGGTGGAATTTTGCATTTCTTACGACATTTTCTTCCTGACTGAAGCTGTTGTCACGACTAGAACATGCAGATAATCCCTCATCAGTGTCATTTTTCTGGTGTTTTGTAACGCTTCCTTTATTGATAAAGGTTTTCTCATCTACTGTCGTTGTACACACTCTAGTTTCTGTATTATTGTTCTCATGTTTCTCTTTCTTCCTACTGAAATCTTTCCCACTCTCAGAACCTATACAGTGGGTCTCTCTTATGCATGTTTTCTGCTGTTGCTGTAGTTCTCTCTTTTGACTGAAGGTTTTCCCACAGTCCGTACCTGTATATGGTCTCTCTTCAGTATCGGATCTCTGATGTGATTTCAGAGTTAAATGATCATTAAGGAATATCTCACATCCATCAGACAAACATTTCTGAACTCTCATCTGGTTTGTCTGTTCTTCCACTGTTTGTGTGATATTACTGGTACAATGTTCACCTCCTGTTGAAGGTTTTTGTTTATTTTGATTTTTTCCCTTTTCTCCCCAGTCAGAACAGGACGAAGTCTCTTCCTTCTCTCTTTCTGAGAACATCTTTTCCTCTTCAGGCTTCTCACTGAGCTTCCATTTATGTGTCTCTGCATTACTGTTCTTAGGGTCATCTTTTTCTAAATAAATTTAAAAACAGAGCATTGTATAGTACGGTAGGAGAACAGCAGTTTAACGAGTTCAATAAAAAATCTGTATAATTAATTGTAAATTTTCCACCCCCTCCCTGTTGGGAATACATTTCCAAGCTAATCACTACCAGGGATGAATACAGTATATATGATTATATTCAAGTTGATATTTAAAAGCACCTTTTGGTCTTTGTACATAGATATCGTTTAGCCCTTTAACTGCTCCTTATCAGACAGGCTGCAAGATGCAAGGCTAAACCTTCAGGGTGCTTGTTCTCCAGATAAACTAATTTGGGCGGTACCTGATCCTGAAGTTCACAGGAAGAGATTCACCATTACCCAATCATACATTTGTTACAGAAGCTTAGTTATTCTAAATATGAGAAGAGACATCTGATTGCAAACTTGCCATTAATAAGTTATATTTTACTTAAAACAAGTTCTATTCTTTACCGTCTATGTTCAGGCTAATTTAGTAAGTATATTTTTATGTTTATTTTCTATTATGTATTTTTTCCCTCGCCAGGAGGAAAAGGCTCCTGATGTTCGGTATGCTTAAAGCTTTCGCTTATCGCTATGTCAGCTGCCGAACCAACTTCTTCATTAAAGTACCTTAAGGTCATCAGACACCCCCAAGTCCCGCCGAATAAGCAATTGTGATAAACAAAGTATAGGATACCCTAAGAATGCCAGAGTCATAGTTATTGAAGGTTTTACAGACAGGAATCGAAACAATACTCCAATGAAAACAGAAGAATCTTAGAAACAGACCCACCCCAGGTACTAATGTCATCTCGCTATCACTCATTATCAGTCACACCGGGTTCCTGTAGTGGGACTCACCCAGATTTTAAGAATAACGGGAAACCCTTACCTAGAGACATCAGGATCTCATAGTTCTCCTTCATCACCTCCCTCCAAAGCTCCTTCTGCTCCTCATCTAAATACTCCCACTCCTCCTGGGAGAAAGAGACAGAGACGTCCTCAAATGTCACCCGCATCTGAAACACAAACCAGAAACACAGTCAGGGACACGGGAGGTGCTCAGAATGCATTAGATTTCAGCTCCTGCCTTTGTGTTTGGGGTTGTAACTGTGCAGAATTCCCCCCCCCCCCCCCCCCCCCCGGCATTAACACCCAGCTCTTCTGTTCTCCAGGACTGACTCCGCCTAAGCCGTCTCCCAGTTCAGGCTTGATTACCCCATCCCCTCAGTAATCTCAGTCTCCAACTAGTATGAACCCCTCCCTAAGAACACTGACCCCCCCCCCCCCAGCAGTTTTCTCTGCCCCAACCTTTATTTCTTTTTTTACTCATTCCAAGAATCCCACCTCCCCATTCCTCCCAGAGCATACAAATCCCATACCTCTGTCAATCTGCAGCCCCCCCCCCCAGCAGTAAAAACACCCAGAGCTCTCTCTCACACTGCACACACTGCTTCTCTTTCTGAAATCCCTCTTGCCCCCAGCACATAAACTTCCACAGCTCTCTCAAAATACCCCCAACCCACATAGCCCCCAGCTCACACCCTCCACTGTTCTCTCAACATCCTCAGCACTCACAGCATCATAGCCATCCCCCCCCCCCCCCCCCACTGCATATACACTCTCCCCACAGCTCTTTTGGGCCAATGATCAGAAGCAAACGCAGGCACCAGAGGCTGCTACCACCCCATGATCAGAGCAACCGAGCGCATGAAACAACATGCTTGCAGGCTCTGAACGCAACTAGCATGCAAATGCATGCAAAACAGGGCTCGGGGGGGATGGAGATCCAGTGGGTCTCCAGCGCCCCCCCCCCCCCAGATGTCCCTGGTAGCCCAATGGGTCACAGGTTAATCCCCCCCACCCCACCTGGTGATCTAATGGCCCTTCCCTATCCCCCTACCTTCAGTTGGAAGAGGGAGGTGGCCTCCTCTGGGATGCGCTGGGCTTCACACCGCGCCGATGGAAGAGGAGGGAGACCACCTTTTGACAACCCAGACTTGTCCAACAAGTGCGGGAGGACTGTCTACCCCATGCTCAAATTTGCATGCAATTATCTCTGATCAGAGGTCCAGTAAAGCCCCCTGCTCTTCCAGCACTACTTTTAGAGCGCTGTTTGGAACAGCACGGGGCTTTTGATCATCTGCCCATTTGTGAATATTGCCAATACATATCACCAGCTGTCTCCCTCCCATACGGAACTTCTCCTGTCCTATGGAATCCCCAAAATTCAGCCACGTTTCACCCCTGACACCCCCAGCTTTTCCTCTTTGCCCCTCCTGCAGCACCCCCTCCTCAACTTGCCCTTTTCATCTCCTCTCTCTCTCTCCTCACTCCCCAATCTCTCCCTCAACCCCTAGTATGCACCTGCCCTCTCGCTGCACCACCTAACTTGTCCTGTTCATTACCTTTCATTTCCCTTCTTCCCCAATGCTCTACACAGATGAAGAAGCAAGAAGATTGATGCCGGCTAGATCCTGCGCCTCTGTCACAACGACTTTGACTGCTGAATTTGAACCGTGAGGTTCTACGGTGTCCCCCAAGGCTCAAATTCAGCAGTCAAAGCCAGTGCGGCAAAGGAACAGCACACAGACCAACATGCAAATGCTCTCCTACTTCTGTTTGTGATGAGGATTCTATGTCAGTTCCGCCTGGACACTTCCTACCCACCAAGTCCCATGTGGACAATTCCCACCCAGAACTCAAAAAATACAAAACACATAAGGCAAGTAATCTCCCCCTCTTTTCTCTTCCAGATCGTACCCTCTCACCCCCCCCCCCCCAACATTATCTTTTACACATCCTTTCCCCCTTCCAGACATGCAGTTCATGAGAGGGGGTGACAAATGTCCCCCAACCCACCAAACTAGGTTGGAACCTAATTCAGTCCCTCAAAATGACGTACTGATTATGATTTATAACAAATGACTGCTCTACCTATGAAAAGATATTCTGTCCTCTGTGCACATCCGTTTGCTGCTCTAACTTCCTCATTCCAGACGTAAGAAAGAAGCGACGATCGGTAAAAAAGCCAGAGAGGGTGGGAAATGACCGGGGAGGGTGGGAGGAGGGGGAGTCCTTGGTGGGGACAGTCCAGGTGGGAACTCGCCTGATACCATGATGAGTCCCAGGGAGGTAGGGGGCAAGAAATGAAATGGAACAAGGAGAGCGGTGCCACAGGAGGGCAGGTGCCCATTGGGGGTGTGGGTGGGGGTGGAGGGGGGGAGAAGAGCTCAGTGTAGGACTTCTGCAGAGTCATCTGTTTTAAATGGCTATGCACAGGCGATCAGCAGGTTCTCCAACACTCACTGTAAACTAGATACCTGCCCCAACTACCTAATGAAATCCGCCCCTGACCGCTTCGTAGCAGACCTCACATCCCACCTAAACTACATGCTTCAGCAAGGTCTCTTCCCTAAGGAAAATGGCAATTTCTTTGTCATCAACAGCAGATGAATCCATTAACTGATGGGTTGTATCCGCCTACCAGCAGGTGGAGATAGAGAACACTGAAAGCACATGGTGTTCCTGGACGCCCAACCCCCACTGCCTTCAGTATATCTCTATCTCCCAGCAGGTGTGGACCTCGCTTCTCAGCGCCTGGATTTCTGCCTGGGGTGGCTCCTGTGCTTTGCCAGTAGAGCAGGGGGTGTTGTGGCTGGTGGTGCCCACTTTAAAGGCATACTTGGTTTGCCCTGTCCCTGCCTTACCCCATTCCCCCTCCCTCCAGAGTTCCTCTGTGGCTGCCTGCCTCCATCTTTCCTCACAGTAAAAAAAAGAGAGAGAGGCTTTCTCCAGAGCTACTGGTTCGGTGCAGTTTGACCGAAGCTCGTTTGACTCGGTCTTCTGAGGTGAGAGTGGTGCCCAGCTCCTCTGGGAAGGCTCTGAATTACCTAGGGTATGAAATTTCTGCTGAGGGTCTGCGACCTCAGAAGAAGCGAGTACAGGCCTTACAACAACTGAAACAATCTACCAATCTCACAGAACTTCGTTCCTTTCTGGGAATATGCAATTACTCCAGGCAGTTCATAGATGAGTATGCGGAGATCACCCGACCATTGGTCAAGTTATTGAAGAAGGATGTACCCTGGACTTGGAGTCCAGAGTAGGAATCTGCTATGCAGGAGCTGAAGGATCAGCTTAGCCGCTTTCCATGCCTCGCGTACCCTGAGGGGGGTCTTGAGTTCTACGTTGACCTGGGATACTCCAATCACTCCATGAGTGCTGTCTTGTATCAGAAATATGATTCTGATAAGCGGGTTGTGGCCTATGCCGGCAAAGGCCTATCAGATGTGGAAAAGAAGTATTCAGACTGTGAGAAATCCTTGTTGACCATGGTGTGGGCGCTGCAACATTTCCGGAGTTACATCCAAGGGGAGAAGCTAATTGTGGAAACTTGTCATCAAATTGTCGGTTTCCTGGGGAGCGACCGGATCAAATCTGGTCAGGTGTCCAACAGTAGGATAGTCTCCTGGACACTGGCTCTTCAAGGATGGCCTCTAGAGGTAAGGTATGCTCAAAAACATCGCAATGTAGTAGCCCAAGGTATGGCTGATCTGCATGACTGCGCAGGACATGATTCCCTTGCAGGTAGTCCTGAAACCGATATCCCACCATCAGAGATAGAACCTCATCGACACCACCTGTATGATGAGAAGATTTGTGCTACCATGCCCAAAGTCTATGTGGATGGTTGTGCCTACCGCCGTGATACAGATCAGGAGTTGGTTGCAGGTGTGGGAGTGGTATGGAATCCAACCATTCCAGAGGAGACTTTGAAGCACAGTTTGGGTTCACAAACGAACCAGTATGCTGAGATAGTTGCAGCTTTGGTGGCAGTACAGTCTGCAGTTCAGAAAGGAATTAGGAAATTAGTCATATGCACTGATTCAGATTATGTGAGACAGAACTTTGTGTCTCATCTACCCAACTGGAAGCAGAACAACATGCTAAACTCGAAAGGAAAACCGGTACATCATGGAAGTTTGATTCTGGCCTTAGATCAGCTGGTATGGGGCCATGACATGACCATCTATTGGAAGAAGGTTAAGGGCCATGCCAAAGTTGATAGTCCTGACAAGATAGGGAACGACTTAGCAGACAAACTCGCCAAGGAAGGAACACTCACAGGAGAATTATGGCAGTTCTCAGAGTCTGAGACATTGACAGTTCATGCTGTCACCCGACGGCAAACAAAACAGTCGAATGAGACTCCCGTGTTCCAGTGGTGCAGTGAAGTCCCATCATTTGATCTTGTCACAGCTCAGAAATCTGATCCTGTAGTTGGACGATTTTATGAGTACATCCAGAATCCGCAAGAACATCCATTGACCGAAGAGGAATGTCAAGCCAAAGAACTGAGGATACTCTATACATCCAGAAAGAAGTTCAAGATCTGTCAGGACCTGCTTATTTGGACGAGTAAGCATGGCATTGAGCAATGGGTTGTGCCTCATCGTGGCATCATGCTGCAACATGCTCATGATGAACCATGTGCAGGACATCGAGGTGAAGGCATCACCTATGAGACCTTGAAGCAAGTGGCTTATTGGCCACACATGCATCAAGATGTGCAGCTGTATACTTGAGGTTGTCTGACCTGTTGTCGTTTCCAGCCATCTTCTCCATCTCATCGAGCACCACTCAGGAAGAAGGGTATTGCTATGCCCTGGTCAGATATCCAGATCGATTGGGTGGGACCTGTGGTTCGATCCACCCGAGGCAACAAGTACATGTTGACTGTCACCTGCCTGTTCATCAAGTGGGTGGAGTGTCTACCGGCACCCAATTGCACGGCCGAAACTACGGCTACATTACATAAGTACATAAGTAGTGCCATACTGGGAAAGACCAAAGGTCCATCTAGCCCAGCATCCTGTCACCGACAGTGGCCAATCCAGGTCAAGGGCACCTGGCACGCTCCCCAAACGTAAAAACATTCCAGACAAGTTATACCTAAAAATGCGGAATTTTTCCAAGTCCATTTAATAGCGGTCTATGGACTTGTCCTTTAGGACTCTATCTAACCCCTTTTAAACTCCGTCAAGCTAACCGCCCGTACCACGTTCTCCGGCAATGAATTCCAGAGTCTAATTACACGTTGGGTGAAGAAAAATTTTCTCGGATTCGTTTTAAATTTACCACACTGTAGCTTCAACTCATGCCCTCTAGTCCTAGTATTTTTGGATAGCGTGAACAGTCGCTTCACATCCACCCGATCCATTCCACTCATTATTTTATACACTTCTATCATATCTCCCCTCAGCCGTCTCTTCTCCAAGCTGAAAAGCCCTAGCCTTCTCAGCCTCTCTTCATAGGAAAGTCGTCCCATCCCCACTATCATTTTCGTCGCCCTTCGCTGTACCTTTTCCAATTCTACTATATCTTTTTTGAGATACGGAGACCAGTACTGAACACAATACTCCAGGTGCGGTCGCACCATGGAGCGATACAACGGCATTATAACATCCGCACACCTGGACTCCATACCCTTCCTAATAACACCCAACATTCTATTCGCTTTCCTAGCCGCAGCAGCACACTGAGCAGAAGGTTTCAGCGTATCATCGACGACGACACCCAGATCCCTTTCTTGATCCGTAACTCCTAACGTGGAACCTTGCAAGACGTAGCTATAATTCGGGTTCCTCTTACCCACATGCATCACTTTGCACTTGTCAACATTGAACTTCATCTGCCACTTGCACGCCCATTCTCCCAGTCTCGCAAGGTCCTCCTGTAATCGTTCACATTCCTCCTGCGACTTGACGACCCTGAATAATTTTGTGTCATCGGCGAATTTAATTACCTCACTAGTTATTCCCATCTCTAGGTCATTTATAAATACATTATAAATAAATCATGTGTTCAGTCGTTGGGGTCTGCCCATGAGAGTGGATTCCGACCAAGGATCTCAGTTTACAGCAGAAGCAATCCAACACATGTGGAAGATGCAAGGCGTGAAGATTAAACTGCACATTGCCTACCGACCTCAGTCCTCCTTAGACCTGAAATTCTACACCTTTTTTTTAAGGTACCCCTGCAAGTGTATAATAAAGTTTAGGGACAAAAAATAGGTATTTACAGAGCCGGCTCATGTGTCGGCACTCATAACCTCAGCGAAAGTGGATAAGTGTTAATTACTCCGCTTAACAGAATTTTTCCTTTTTTGATTTTCCTTTATTAGATATTTTGTCTCCTGTAGATTTCTGAAATCTTGGATCATAATTTATGGACTTGAGTATAGTTTACCTGTTAAAGTGAAGCTTTTTAGCTTCACTTTTTTGTTTTATTATTATGTTTATATATTTTGCTTTTTTTTAGATACTTTTCCTGAACAAGAGGATTTTCTTGTAAAATATTGGATAACTAGTAAAAAAGCCCCGTTTCTGATGCAAATGAAACGGGGGCTAGCAAGGTTTTCTTCAGAGTGTGCATGTGGGAGTGTGTGTGTCCCTGCCCTCTGCCCTCTCTCCCTTCCCCTGTGCTGTCTGTCCCCTCCCCCTGGGAGTCGAGTCCTTCAGTGTTAAGTTTCCTGCTGTGCTGTGTTTGTGTTACAGAGATAGTGAGGGCTTCTGCCCTCTCTCCCCTCCCCCCTCTGAGTCCTTCACTGTTACAGAGAGAGCGATTTGATTTTGTGCTTTGCTATGTTTTCCTTCACTGTTTGTGTTACAGAGAGAGCGAGGGCGGGGCAGACACTCATGAGGAAACCGGATATCTCTCCCCCTTCACACTTCCGGCTGGAGGCTTCATTTAGAACGTTGGTGGTGCCTTTTATATAGAGAGATATGAATTAAAAAACAAAACAAAATAGATATGTGGCTGGGAGATACCTCAATTCGGGGACAGATTGGGGAACACCAAATTTTGCCCCGCACATGGTCAGATCATTCACCAGTATTAATGCATTTTCAATCTGAGATTACCAAAGGAAGAACGCATTTGGCGTCTAGATGACGCATTGCTGGCTGACCCTGACAACTTATCCCAGATAGAACAGCACATCAAAGATTATATCCACTTCAACGATAATGGGGAGATTTCCCCGACTATCTTATGGGACGGTCACGCTGTTGGAAAAAGAGGTCTGCAAAGGAAGTGGGGCTACATGAGAAATTAGCAAAAATCGAAGAGCAATTACATCGGGGGGGGGGGGGGGGGGCAGGTGTCTTCTGATCTGGCAGCTTGGGCTCAGGGGTTGCGCAATCAAATTCGCGAGCTAGAGTTGGCAGATCTTTCGGAAAAGTTACAAAGAGCACGCCAGTCACACTGACAGACTTCATCGACTTACCAACTAGAAACACATCCGAATCAACACGGACGTACCTAAATCTGCACTACCCAAGCTGCAAAGGACTCAAATACAAATCAACTTACGCGTCCAGTTTTTCCTACATAAGCACACAACTGTGGAACGCATTACCAAAAGCCTTGAAAACTACGTACGACCACCTACACTTCCGGAGAACACTAAAAACCTACCTGTTTAGAAAGGCATACCCTACCGAGCCAACATAAATGCCTGATCTCTGCAACACAACAAAACTAAAGTACGTAATGGACATAACACAGGTCTTCCGTTGCACAATTTCCTAATGTGGCCATGCCACATGAGCTTTACCTTACCACAACATCACTCTGTAGTCTGGAAACGCCTTCGCAGTACTATGTAAGCCACATTGAGCCTGCAAATAGGTGGGAAAATGTGGGATCCAAAGGTGTGTTTTTTTGCATGGAGTTGATGGAGACCTTTATATGCCTGTTTTTTGGCTGAGCTCTGTGGTTTATAATTGCCAGGGTTTATATATTTATGATCTATATTAAACATTTTTCTGTATTCATTGACGAAGACCTTGGTAGTGTGAAACATGTCCCTGTCAAGCTTTTAACTATTTATGTATTTATTAGTTTATGGGTAGTGAATACATTTTGGATAGTTTTATTTTTAACCTCTACGATCTGCTGTCTTGTCTTTTATTTATAAAGCGAATGATACATACCTGTAGCAGGTGTTCTCCGAGGACAGCAGGCTGATTGTTCTCACGACTGGGTTGAAGTCCACGGCAGCCCCCACCAACCGGAACAAAACTTCGCAGGCGGTCCCGCACGCAGGGCACGCCCACCGTGCATGCGCGGCCGTCTTCCCGCCCGTGCGCGACCGTTCCCGCTCAGTTGAATGACAAGCAAATTAATGAGTAAACGCAACTCCAAGGGGAGGAGGGAGGGTAGGTGAGAACAATCAGCCTGCTGTCCTCGGAGAACACCTGCTACAGGTATGTATCATTCGCTTTCTCCGAGGGCAAGCAGGCTGCTTGTTCTCACGACTGGGGTATCCCTAGCTCTCAGGCTCACTCAAAACAAGAATCCAGGTCAATTGAACCTCGCAACGGCGAGGATATAACAGAAATTGACCTACGAAGAACAACTAACTGAGAGTGCAGCCTGACCAGAATAAATTCGGGTCCTGGAGGGTGGAGTTGGATTTAAACCCCAAACAGATTCTGCAGCACCGACTGCCCGAACCGACTGTCGCGCCGGGTATCCTGCTGCAGGCAGTAATGAGATGTGAATGTGTGGACGGATGACCACATCGCAGCTTTGCAAATCTCTTCAATAGTGGCAGACTTCAAGTGGGCCACCGACGCTGCCATGGCTCTGACACTATGAGCCGTGACATGACCCTCAAGAGTCAGCCCAGCCTGGGCGAAAGTGAAGGAAATACAATCTGCTAGCCAATTGGAGATGGTGCGTTTCCCGACAGCGACCCCTTTCCTATTGGGGTCGAAGGAAATAAACAATTGGGCGGACTGTCTGTGGGGCTGCGTCCGCTCCAGATAGAAGGCCAAAGCTCGCTTGTAGTCCAATGTGTGCAACTGACGTTCAGCAGGGCGGGTATGTGGTCTGGGAAAGAATGTTGGCAAGACAATTGACTGGTTAAGATGGAACTCCGACACCACCTTTGGCAGAAACTTGGGGTGAGTGCGGAGTACTACCCTATTATGATGAAATTTTGTATAAGGAGCATGAGCTACCAGGGCTTGAAGCTCACTGACTCTACGAGCTGAAGTAACTGCCACCAAGAAAATGACCTTCCAGGTCAAGTACTTCAGATGGCAGGAATTCAGTGGCTCAAAAGGAGGCTTCATCAGCTGGGTGACGACTACGTTGAGATCCCATGACACTGCAGGAGGCTTGACAGGGGGCCTTGACAAGAGCAAGCCTCTCATAAATCGGACGACTAAAGGCTCTCCAGAGATGGCTTTACCCTCTACACGATGATGGTAAGCACTAATCGCACTAAGGTGATTCCTTACTGAGTTGGTCTTGAGGCCAGACTCTGATAAGTGCAGAAGGTATTCAAGCAGGTTGTGTGCAGGACAAGAGCGAGGTTCTAGGGCCTTGCTCTCACACCAAATGACAAACCTCCTCCACTTGAAAAAGTAACTCTTTTTAGTGGAATCCTTCCTAGAGGCAAGCAAGATGCGGGAGACACCCTCCGACAGACCCAACGAAGCAAAGTCTACGCCCTCAACATCCAGGCCGTGAGAGCCAGAGACTGAAGGTTGGGGTGCAGAAGCGCTCCGTCGTTCTGCGAAATGAGAGTTGGAAAACACTCCAATCTCCACGGTTCTTCGGAGGACAACTCCAGAAGTAGAGGGAACCAGATCTGACGGGGCCAAAAAGGCGCTATCAGAATCATGGTGCCATGGTCTTGCTTGAGCTTCAGTAAGGGCTTCCCCACCAAAGGTATGGGAGGATAAGCATACAGGAGGCCGGTCCCCCAATGGAGGAGAAAGGCATCCGACGCTAGTCTGCCGTGTGCCTGTAGTCTGGAACAGAACAGAGGCAGCTTGTGGTTGGTCTGAGAGGCGAAAAGGTCCACCGAGGGAGTGCCCCACTCTCAGAAGATCTTGCGTACCACTCTGGAATGGAGCGACCACTCGTGTGGTTGCATGACTCTGCTCAGTCTGTCGGCCAGACAGTTGTTTACGCCTGCCAGGTATGTGGCTTGGAGAAGCATGCCGAACTGGCAGGCCCAACGCCACATCCCGACGGCTTCCTGACACAGGGGGCGAGATCCGGTGCCCCCCTGCTTGTTGATGTAATACATTGCAACCTGATTGTCTGTCCGAATTTGGATAATTTGACAGGACAGCCGATCTCTGAAGGCCTTTAGTGCGTTCCAGACCGCTCGGAGCTCCAGGAAGTTGATCTGAAGATCCTGTTCCTGGAGGGACCACAGTCCCTGGGTGTGGAGCCCATCGACATGAGCTCCCCACCCCAGGCGAGATGCGTCCGTCGTCAGCACTTTTGTGGGCTGCGGAATTTGGAATGGACGTCCCAGGGTCAAATTGGACCGAATGGTCCACCAGTGCAGTGAATTGCGGCAACTGATGGAGAGGCGGACGACATCTTCTAGATTCCCGGTGGCTTGACACCACTGGGAAGCTAGGGTCCATTGAGCAGGTCTCATGTGAAGGCGAGCCATGGGAGTCACATGAACTGTGGAGGCCATGTGACCCAGGAGTCTCAACATTTGCCGAGCCGTGACCTGCTGAGACGCTCTTGTCTGGGAAACAAGGGACAGAAGGTTCTGCGCCCTTGCTTCGGGAAGAAAGGCCTGAGCCGTCTGAGAATTCAGGAGCGCTCCTATGATTTCCAGAGATTGGACCGGCTGGAGATGGGACTTCGGGTAATTTAGCACAAACCCCAGCAGCTCCAGAAGGTGGATAGTGCACTGCATGGACCGAAGGGCTCCTGCCGCTGAGGTGTTCTTGACCAGCCAATCGTCGAGGTACGGGAACATGTGCACTCCCAGCTTGTGCAAGTACGCTGCCGCCACCACCACGAGGCACTTTGTGAACACTCGAGGCGCAGAGGCGAGCCCAAAGAGGCAGCACACAGTACTGAAAGTGCCGTGTCCCCAAACGGAATCTGAGATACTGTCTGTGAGCTGGCAGTATCGGGATGTGAGTGTATGCGTACAATAAATCCAGGGAACATAGCCAATCGTCTTTCTGAATCATTGGTAGAAGGGTGCCCAAGGAAAGAATCCTGAACTTCTCTTTGACCAGGTATTTGTTCAGGCCTCTCAGGTCTAGGATGGGGCGCATCCCCCCTGTTTTCTTTCCACAAGGAAGTACCTGGAATAGAATCCCTGCCCTTCTTGCCCGGGTGGCACGGGCTCGACCGCATTGGCGCTGAGAAGGGCGGAGAGTTCCTCTGCAAGTACCTGCTTGTGATGGGAGCTGAAGGATTGGGCTCCCGGAGGTTATTAGAGGCCACCTTTGGTGAAAAACTTTCAACCTCCCCCCGACTGGCAGATCGTCCGGTACGGACACTTTGATGGCGGCTATGTTCCCATGGATCCAGTCAAAAACCCGTCCCCGGTTTTTGCTGTGGAGGCGCAGGGGGCTGCTTAGGCGCATGCTGTTGACGGGAACGAGCGCGCTGGGACTGTCCCTGTGCCTGATGAGGCCTTCGGGCCGGCTGGGTGTACCTACGCTTGTTGTAGGCGTAGGGCGCAGCCTGCCGGGCCCAGGAAAAACGTCCACCTGCAGAGGTGGATGCTGAAGGCGTCCGGTGGGAGAGCTTGTCGAGGGCGGTTTCCCGCTGATGTAGTTGGTCCGCCAACTGCTCGACCTTCTCGCCGAAAATATTATCCCCCCAGCAAGGGACATCAGCCAGCCTCTGCTGGGTGCGGTTGTCCAGGTCAGAGGCACACAGCCATGAGAGTCTGCGCATCACTATACCTTGGGCCGCAGCACGAGATGCCACATCACAGGTGTCATATATACCCCTGGACAGGAACTTTCTGCACGCCTTCAGCTGCTTGACCACCTCCTGAAAAGGCCTGGACTGCTCCGGGGGGAGCTTGTCGACTAGGTCCGCCAGTTGCTTCACATTATTCCGCATGTGTATGCTCGTGTAGAGCTGGTAAGATTGGATGCGGGTCACGAGCATTGAAGATTGGTAGGCCTTCCTCCCAAACGAGTCCAGAGTGCAAGACTCCCGCCCCGGGGGCGCCGAGGCAGTATCCCTCGAACTCCGTGCCCTCTTGAGAGCAGAGTCCACGACCGCCGAGTCATGAGGCAATTGAGGCCGCATTAACTCTGGGTCTGAGTGGATCCTGTAATGGGACTCCGCTTTCTTGGGGATGGTGAGGTTAGATAAAGGTCTCAACCAGTTCCGAAGCAGTGTCTCTTTGAGGACATTGTGCAACGGTACCGTGGAGGACTCTCTAGGTGGTGATGGATAGTTGAGGACCTCGAGCATCTCGGCCCTCGGCTCATCCACAGAGACCACGGGGAAGGGAATGCAGATAGACATATCCCTGACGAAGGAGGCAAAGGAGAGGCTCTCAGGTGGCGAGAGCTTCCTCTCCGGTGAAGGAGTGGGGTCGGAGGGAAGGCCCACAGACTCCTCCGAGAAGAAATATCTGGGGTCCTCCCCCCACGAGGCCTCTTCCTCGGTGTCGGACATGAGCTCCTGTAGCTCAGACCTCAACCGGGCCCGGCTCGACTTCGAGGCACCGAGTCCTCGGTGGCGTCGTCGAGCGGTGGACTCCCGCGCCAGCGGGGATGAAGCTCCCTCCATCGATGTCGACGGGGACTCCACCTGCGTGGCGGTCGAGACCGGCACCACAAGCGGCGTCGGCGTTGAAGGCCTCGGCACAGGGCTACAGCACGCCGGCGCCTCCATCAACAGCGCCCGGGGCGCTAGCACCCCTGGCGCCGGCACAGTCTGGCGCATCAGCCCTTCCAGGATCCCCGGAAGGATGGCTTGGAGGCACTCGTCAAGGCCTGCTGTCGGGAAAGGCGAGGGGGCCGGTGGAGGTGCCGGTGCCAGAATCTGCTCGGGTCCAGGAGACGGCACCGAAGTGCTGGTGCCCTGACGTAGCGATACCTCTACCACCGAGGGGGAACGCTCCTCCCGGCGCTGCCGCTTCCTCAGCGTCGAGTCATCTCTGGAGCCGGTAGCCACATGCGCCGTGGGCGACCGATGACGGTGCTTTTTAGCCTTCTTGCGGTGCCCGTCATCGGCGCTCGGCGGTACCGAAGAGGAGGAGGTAGATCCCCCTCGACCTCGAGGGATCGGGTCCGACAGGGTTCGGTCCCGAGGGCCCTGGGTAGAGGGAGTGACCGGGGCCGATTGCCCGCGCGGCCGCTCACCCCTGCCATCTCCGGAAGACCGGCGGGCCAACGGGACCTGTGCTCCTGGGGTCGGTGCCGTCGGTGCCGATTTTGTGGACATCGGTACCGGTACCGAAGATCCGGCCGTCGACATGGATGCCGTCGAAGTCGACGTCGAGGGGCCGGCGCAAGTTCCGAAAAGACGGTCCCGAAGAACTTGCCTCGCCACCTGTGTCTGTTTCCGTAAACCGAGACACAAGGTGCACGTCTTGGTATCGTGCTCCGGCCCGAGGCACTGGAGGCACCAAGCGTGTCGGTCTGCGAGATATGCCGGCCGCACCGACCACACTTCTTAAATCCACTCGGGACCGAGGACATCGACGGAAAAATCGCGTCGGCGAAGTCAAAGTCGTCGATGGTGGCAGTAAAAATCACACCTCGAAAAATAAATCGACCGCGCGGCCACAAGGCCGCAACGAGGCACCCCCCCGCTAAAAGTACAAGGGGAATAAAACAAAGTTGTTGTTTTTTTTTTTTCTTTTTAAACAGTCAAAGAAAAACAAACGAAGAAAAACTCGTGTCTAAGACGCGGTCCGGTTTCCGGGAATGACAGAGAGAGAGAGACGAACTCGGCTCTCTCCAGCGCGGAAAAGAAAAGACTGAGCGGGAACGGTTGCGCACGGGCGGGAAGACGGCCGCGCATGCGCGGTGGGCGTGCCCTGCGTGCGGGACCGCCCGCGAAGTTTTGTTCCGGTTGGTGGGGGCTGCCGTGGACGTCAACCCAGTCGTGAGAACAAGCAGCCTGCTTGTCCTCGGAGAACATAAGATACGCACTGCCATACTGCGACAGATCGGAGGTCCATCAAGCCCAGTGGCCAATCCAGGTCATATGTTCCTGGCAAGATCCCCAAACAGTAAAACAGAGTGATGCCCCATAGTCCTTGCATTTTTGGAAAGAATAAACAAGCGATTAATTTCTGTTGCACAAGAAAACAAATTGCATAAAAGGGAAGGGGACAAGATTTCATATACAACCTTTCTGTGGTTACAATCAAAGCAGTTTACATCCAT